>NC_048298.1:329826258-329875436 GCF_013100865.1 Trachemys scripta elegans | reverse complement strand
CAGGTTAAAGATGGATTCCAGTTCAGGTGACATGATCACATGTCACTGCAAGACTTCATTACTCACTTGCCAGCACACACACACATACAGGAAGACTCACAGGTAAACACAGCCATCTGCAGACAATGGGAGTCATCAAGATTCCAAACCATCCTTAATGGCCCACACTTGACATAATGACAATAGGCCCTCAGAGTTATGTTTTATATTTCTAGTTTTAGATACAAGAGTGGTACATTTCTACAAATAGGATGATCACACTCAGTAGATTATGAGCTTTGTAATGATACCTTACAAGAGACCTTTTGCATGAAGCATATCCCAGTTACATTATATTCACTTATATTTATAAAACCATATAGACTGCACAACATCACACTAGCAACCCAAGCCACAAGCCCGTCGGTGACCCTGAGAGCATACATAGGTTGCTAGCCCATAGTGAAGCCCGTGCCACCATGTATACACTACTGTTGTTACTCATGCTAGATAGATTCAAGCCAGCATGCCTACCCATGCTGCTTCCTTTGCAGTAAAGACATACCAACAAGGTTACAATTTTAACAGGACAAGATGGAGGGATGGGAAATAGGATATCACAAAAGCAAGTGGAGGAGTATAACCAATGCCTTGTTAATTTCATTTCTGTTAGTACTTTGGTGATGGGATGGACTGGAGGGGCCAGGTTTTATAGGCCTCCTGGAAGAAGTGTGATCTGAAAAGGAAATTTTTTTTGTCTGTTCCCTTTATTTATTTCTTAATAAAGATGGCATAAAAGCTGGGGAGGGAGCAGTGGGGTGGTGGTGTAATTTTCCCATCCTCCACCCCAAATTTTTTTCCTGCTTTTTTCTTTTTAAACTTTAAAAGTCTCAGCAGGCCTTCCCTGATTTTGTTGGAGGACTTCTTGAAGGTCTCCAATTGGGATTCTGAGCTCAGACCTTAACTTTGTGGTACTCTGCTTGTGACTTTCGATATCCCCAATATAAAACTACACCTGAAGTGAAAACAGTAGATATTTCAACAAAGCAGTACTGTATTTGCAACAAAATTGGAGGTTTGAGACAACAGGGCTGCTGTGCAATGGAGGAGAATGTGTGAGCATCTCTGCTGTCAGCATAAGGCACAATCACCGATACACTCCCGTATGGGATTATTTGTCTACACGTTCACCCTGAATCGTGCCCAATGACGATGATGTAGTCTTTGGTCGATAGCAGGTTGCTATATGTTCAAGCAATGTCATGCACTTGTCATGATTCACCCGAGTTTTCATGCACTGATATTCCTCTCCTCTTCATACTTGCTCACACAAAATGGTACGACTCATGTCAGATACTCACTCACCCCTGCTGTGTGCATAGCTGTCGTGTAAGGAGCTAAATTTCTAAAGAGCAAGGGCTGTGCTCATGGTGTGTCACAACAGAACAGTCAGCGGTGTCAACTGGCTGTCTACATTGGTCTGTTGCAAGTGAATGATGTAACTGAACACTCTCGTAGGCAAACACATCACCCCAGAAACCAACTCTGGGATCCCAGAGGAGCTCTCTCACCATTTTTGTACAGGAAATGTTTGCCTCAAGAAACAATTGCTCCAAAGGATCAACAGAAATAATTTGTCCGTGAAACAGCTGCAAAGAAAATATTTCTCATTGTGTTGACAATGACCTATTTCCTAATGACAAACACAAAACTTACATTAAAAGCACATTATTAAGGTTGCAAAGTCAAGCAATCAAGTTAAGAAGGGCCCAAATTAAAGTTGCCCATGCAACTTTAACTCAGCACCCTTGTGCATATGCATGATGATCTTTAATTACATCATTACATACTATTTTTTTCTACAAGACCTCTGCCTCATTAAGTGCACAGGATGAACAGTGCTCACTTAATGAGGAGCTATTTAATAGTTTGTTTTCTCCTAGGCTGCAGCCTTATTTACTACACACTATTCAAACCCTGCCCTGAAGACAGAATTATTAATTTCCTCCAGGGCTTATCTATGATGCTCATCATTTTGTTATCTGAGTACTTCACAAACATTAATGATCACTACACCCCTTGTGAGGAGAGGTGTATTACCGCCCCCATTTTACAGATGGGGAACTGAGGCACATAGAGCTTAAGATCAAAAGTATCCACTAATTTTGGGTGCCCAATTTGAGATACCTAGGTTATGATTTTTCAGTGTACTTAGCATAACGTATCACTTTATTTGTTCAAAGCACAGCTCCCATTGACTTCAATTGCAGCTGTGAGTGCTCTGCGCTTCTACATATCAGACCCCAGGTGTCTCAAGCTGGGCACCCAGAAAACGAAGAACACAGAATTAGGGGCCACCTGTGAAAAGTGTGGTTGAAGTGGTTTGTCTAGCATCTCACGGAAACGCTGTTGCAGAGGCAGGAATTGAATCTAATTCTTCAGGGCAGCACTCAGTTGCCTTAACTACAAGAGTGTCCTTTCTGTTCCTGCAATGCCCTGTCTCATTCACTATGCACCTTCTGACTTCAGTAACAAATGAGGCAAATAACAGCCTCCCCTACTATATAGCACCGATTCACTCCTAGAGCACCAGCCACCACGTGCACTGAATGAGGCAGGGGTCCTGTGGGAAAATATTATGTGACCATGTAATTAAAGACTGTATCATAAAGCATATGCACAAGCGGGTTAAATTAAGGTTGCACAGGCAACCTTAATTCTGGCATTTCCTAATTAATGAGTGTTTAACTTTGCAACCCTAATAATGTTCTTTTAATGTAGTTTGTGTGTGTGCAATTGAGTCAGATTTTATGAAAACACACTGAAATATTCCATCATGTGGTATCATATTAACACCCACATGGGTCATCAGCACGGTTGGAACCTTTAGATACACTGCATAGACCTCTGCCACTTGAGTTAATGGAGTAACTGACAGCAGTAGTAGGTTGTAATCGCCTATGTGGACCAGCACTAGCAGAGGATGGGATGCTTTACCAGTGATACTTTGCACCAGCAGGGGAACTGAGGACTCATGGACCTTGAGCTCCATGCCAGGTGCTGGAGGGCAGTGTGCTCTCACAGGCACAGTCTCTTTTGCTGAGAGTCTCATGTAATCATATGACTCCTGCAGCTGGGGCTTTGAGAAAAGACAAGGAGTACCACAAGACGGGGGATAAAAATCACAAGAGCTGGCAACATTGTGGGATGGCTCTGGGGACTGTGTAATGCAACACAGTATCTTTCATTTTAGGAGGACAGTAAAAAAACCGATCATATCCTGGGTGATACTGAATGATAAGTGGTATGAGCTATCAGTGACCTATGCAAAATAAGTTTTGCCATCTCAGTCTGTTTCCTAGTGGGCAGGCGTCTACAGCTCCAAAGCCACCACTCCTGTGCTAGAAATAACTAGCCCTTGTCGCTTGTATCAAAGAGGTCAAGGACGGAACGGGCAGAGATCCTGAACTTTTCTTACAAACACACACGTAGCCCATCTGGATAAGAGGTCAGCCTCAATGGCAGCAGGGCAGTGTCAGGACTTAGGCCAAAATTTTCACATGCAGGAGCCTGAAGTAAGCCTTGTGTATTCATGTTTACGCCCCTAAACAAATGCCTTGATCTGAGCACCCAAAACTCCCCCTGGTGTTGATGGGAGGTTCAGGTATCCACACTTTGGAAAAATCAGGCTGTTTGTATTTTGGTACCAAGACATGGATTTAGAAACCTCATTTGAAACACCCACGCATGCAAATTTGGCCATTAGTCGCCAGGACTTTCAACGGGGCACCCTTTGTAAAGCACTAAACTCAGTGAACAAACTTTCAACAGAAAAGCCGCACAGTGCACTGAGCCGTGCAAGGGTGTTGAATTTGGATCAGTTTCTCTAAAGACTTATGGAGAAACAGAAACTTAATTGAGGCCTTAGTGCAGCTGTCAGATATTTGTTAATGGCTTGCCCAGTGATTTCAAGAAACAGGAACTCTACTTCTTTAAATAAAAACATCACAAAAATAAGTATTTTGCAATCCAGAATGTGACCTGTAGAATAAACCACGTGATAGGAAGAAAAATTTCTCGCACAGCTGATGATGGTGGTCAGAGATTGAGGGGGGAGGGGAGAACCCAGAGAAATTAAGATTTTGCAAGACATTTAACAACAACAACAAAAATTCTCAAAGCCAAAGGGGCAAAGTTCTTTCCTCCCCCCTAATCAGAGCAAAACCCACAAACCTTTCAGAACTTTGAATTATTTTTGAATTGTAGAACCTGAGAAATTCTGAAAGATTCTAATTCTCTATTTCCTCTGGACTGACTCTTCCCCACAAGCCCCAGGAGGTGGGGTCCTCAGAACAACTAGGACCGCGATGTGTAAACTGTGCTTTCTGAGAGCCAGAGGGTGGCATCTGTTTGTGCAAAATGGCTCTCATCTCAGCTTTAGTACGCAGGTAAGACCAGCAGTGATTACATGTTCCAGCCTTCTGCTAAAATCAAGGTGGACTATTACATGCTGGGAATAGTAATCTCTGCAGGTTGTTCCTTTGTATTAAAAATGAGCGCAGTCCTGGAGCACGTCGTAGAAATCTCTATGGCTCACACAGAGCACACTGGATCAGCCCTTTTCTCAAATCCGTCCTCATTTCCCCTCAGTGGCCATTCCTCTGCCCAAAGAGACCTTAAATGCTTAGCGGTCTTCAACACAACTCCTGATTTATCTAGAAAGATTACAGTAGGTGACAGGAGGTTCAATTCCACTGCCCCTGAGGCCGACCACAGTGAATGGAGGCGAAAGCTCCAATACCTTTAAAATCACACACAAACGGGTACCTACCTGAATGATGTCCTGGAGGCTTTCAGTGAAAGACACCTCTGCTTCTACCATGTAGAACTCTGCCAGGTGCCGGCGACTTTGAGAATTCTCGGCTCGAAAGGTTGGGCCGAAGGTGAACACCTGTGTAAATGCACTGCAATGCAATAAGAAACAAGATGCCGTTTAGACACAAGGTAAGACAGCAGATTTTGGACTGGGAGCAGAGATGGGTACACTCTATCCAAGCTCCACCTACAATCCCATTTTCCTCCCACCATCCCAGGGTAGCTGGGATGTTTCTGTTAACTGTTTCACTGCTGATCAGTTTATCAGCACTGTCATTTCAAATCGCCATCATTATGCTTCAGAGTTAACACACTGAGCTAAGTGAGGCAGTTCCCACTTCTTTGTTACTGAGTCAGCCTCATTCAGATAACATATGGCATTTGGATGGGTTTTGCCATCGACATTAGTGCTAGACACGTTTTTCTTAGTAAATGAGAGCTAACACTGAAGAAACAGATCAGGGTCTCAGAGACGTGCTGGCACATCACAATGCTTAGGACAGACAAAGCTCCAGCTGCCAGACACTATTGTTCCACCACGTCATTCACACCTGCTCTTCAGCAGGTTTAACTGACATCATAGTGGTCAAAATGCCTCAAGCTACTGCAATCTGGTATACACAAGGGCTCCCATCACTGATGCAGCTGAACAGGTGCTAGCGGTGACAGGAAATCGCTGTAACCTTCTCTTACACAGTGTGGCTCTCTGCCCCCCTCTAATGGCTGGTCCACAGAGGTTTATAGGTCTGCAACAGCCTTTGAGATAAATAGACCCAGGTCTTTCGTTTCAGGCAGTAGAGACTCCTTCTTTTAGATTCATAGGTCCCACGTTCAATCCCCACTTCCAGTGACCCATCTGGGGCATCATGAGACTTAGATGTGCTCAAAGCTTGTCTCCTAATTGTTTGATATTTGCCCAACAGCCTTCCATGGAATCTATTTCATCCATTCTCTCTCTTATGCCACACTCATTAGCATGGAAACTGAGGGCCTTCCAGATCACCATCTTCCTCCACAAAAATCTTCCTACCAAAATTCAACCCCTTTCAGTTTAATTTGTTTTTATTTGGGGAAGGTTACATTCAAAGCAGCAAGTTTTCCATTGTGATCTGAAGACTGCCAGATTCATGGAAGTTCTAATTCAGGAGAGAGCTTCACAGCAATAGGCCAGTGGCTTAAACAGCCTTGTCACCCCCACGCTTCAGTAAAATATAGCTGTGATCGCGGACAGTAGCCTGGGTCTAGATTAGCTGTGCCCTTCAGTTTATTCTTTATCTGCCACTATCTTTAACGGTAGGCAGCATACGGGAAAACATGAACTCTCCTAGTAGAGATTAAGAGTTGCTTGATATTTATGCCAAGCTGTGAAGTGCAGGAGTTGTGCATGTAATTCGAGACGAACTCAGTACGGGTATACACTGAAAGAGGATGTGCAGCTGCTAAAAATCTGATCACAAAAGTTTCTGTTCATGTTAATTCTGATAAACAAAACAGAAGGTTAAAAAGAAAACAAAAAAAACCACAAAAAATTAAAAGGGTTCAAAAGCGTGTCCAAATAAAGGAACATGCATGTTATTGATCAGTCAGCTCTTCCTTCCGATCTTCATGTTGCAGAAGTGTATACGTTATTATTTGGAGGAAAGAGCCCTTCCACTGTCCAGTGAATACCAGGAATGAGACAAATGATAATGCTGTTGGAAAGATCATTTTTCTAGCTCATCACTTATACGACAAGAGACAACAGAGGGATACAGACAGCCGGAGGAGCACAAGGAAACAAGACAATATTGGTCAGCATGATAGACAGCACACCAGTGGCCTAACATATCACAGCAAAGGAGAATTTTAAGGAGGCATTTGAAGGAGAATAGGGAAGTAGCTTTCCGCATGTTTATGGGGAGCTCCTCCCAAGCACGAGACGCTGATCCACGACTGGGGTTCTTAGACACTACCGCAATACAATTAATAACATTCCCAGTTCTCTAAAGACCAGTAGAGTATGTTTACACTGCAATAAAAGACCCCTGGCATGGCCGTGGCTGGCCCAGGTCAGCCTACTCTGGCTCGTGGGCTCAGGCTGCAGAGATATCAAATTGCAGCAGAGACTCAGACTTCAAAGTCAGAAGGGACCATTGTGATCCTCTAGTCTGACCTCCTGCAAATTGTAGGCCACTGAACCTCACCCACCCACTCCTGTAGTAGACCCAGGGCCGGCTCTAGGATTTTTGCCGCCCAAAGCAAAAACAATTTTGGCCGCCCCCCCCCCGGTTCTTAAATTACCCCACTCCAGGCTCCGCCTCAACTCCACCCCTTCCCCAAATCCCCAGCCCTGCCTCCTCCCCCCAGGCTCTCAAACCTGGGAGGGAGGGGGAGATCCCGAGCGGCCGCGCGCGCGAAACAGCTGTTTCGCGCGCCGTGGCAGCAGCAGCGGAGGTGGGCTAGGGCGGCCGGGGCACATTTTTAGGGGCAGCATTCTGGCGCCGGCCATGCTGCCCCTAAAAATGTGTCGCCCCAAGCACCAGCTTGTTTTGCTGGTGCCTAGAGCCAGCCCTGAGTAGACCCCTAACCTCTGGCTGAGTTACTGAAATCCTCAAATCATGATTTAAAGACTTCAAGTTACAGAGAATCCACCATTTACACTAGTTTAAACCTGCAAGTGACCCAGGCCCCAGGCTGCACAGGAAGGCAACCCCCGCCGCCCCCCCAGCATCTCTGCCAATCTGACCTGGAGGAAAATTCCTTCCAGACTGTAAATATGGTGATCAATTAGATCCCGAGCATGTGGGCAAGACCCACCAGCCAGACACTCTGTGAAAGAGCCCTCCCCATCTAGTATCCCATCACCGGCCACTGGAGATATTTGCGGCTAGCAGTTGCAGATCGGCTACATGCCATTGTAGTCAGTCTTCTCATACAATCCCCTCCATAAATTTATCAAGCTCAGTCTTGAAGCCAGTTAGGTTTTTGCTGCCACAGATCCCCTTGGAAGGCTGGTACAGAAATTTGTTCCTCTGATGGTTAGAAACCTTCACCTAATTTCAAGCCTAAATTTATTGATGGCCAGTTTATATCTGTTTGTTCTTGTGTCCATACTGGTGCTTAACTTAAATAATTCCTCTCCCTTCCCTGATATTTATCCCTCTGGTGCATTTATAAGGAGCAATCATATCTCCCCATAGCCTTCTTTTGGTTAGGCTAAACAAGCCAACCGCTTTGAGTTTCCTCTCATTAGGTAGGTTTTCCACTCCTTGGGTCATCCTACTAGCCCTTCTCTGTACCTGTTCCAGTTCGAATTAATCTTTCTTAAACATGGGAGACCAGAATTGCACACAGTACTCCAGATGAGGAGTTACTAGTGCTTTGTAGAATGGTATTAAGACTTCTCTGTCTCTACTGGAAATACTTCGCCTGATGCATCCTAGGAGTGCATTAGCCTTTTTCACATCCGCATCACATTGGCAGCTCATAGTCATCCTGTGATCAACCAATACACCCAGGTCTTTCTCCTCCTCTGTCACTTCCTAATGATAAGTCCTCAGCTTATAGCAAAAGTTCTTGTTGTTAGTTGCTAAGTGCATGACCTTGCACTTTGCACTGTTAAATTTCACCCCATTTCTATTACTCAGTTTTCAAGGTCATCCAGATCTTCTTGTATGATATTCCGTTTCTCCTCAATATTGGCAATACCTCCCAACTTTGTGTCACCCATAAATGTTATTAGCACACTCCCACTTTTTGTACCAAGCTCATTATCAAAATGTTAAATAAGATTGGACCCAAGACCGATCCCTGAGAAACTCCACTAGTACCCTCCCTCCAGTCTGACAGTTCACCTTTCAGCATGATCCATTATAGTCTCCCCTTTTAACCAATTCCTTATCCACCTTTCAATTCTCATATTAATCCCCATCTTCTCCAATTTAACTAATAATTTCCTATGTGGAACTGTATCAAATGCCTTACTGAAATCCAAGTAGATTAGATCTACTGCATTTCCTTTGTCTAAAAAAATCAGTTTTCTTCTCAAAGAAGGAGTTTACATTGGTCTGGCATGATCTACCTTTTGTAAAACCATACTGTCTTTTATCCCAATTACCATTTGGGCTTGGGGTGAAGCCCAGACTCTGAGACCTCATGTGCAGGGAGGGTCTCAGAGCCCAGACTCCAGCCCAAGCCGAAATGTTTACACTCCTATTTTAGCTCCACAGTCTAAGAAAGCTGACCCAGTCTCTGAGACTCAGTGCCACAAGTTTTTTATCACAGTACAGACAGAACCTTAGTGTTTGAAAGTGACATTTGAAAATCAGGGGCTTAGTTTTCATAAGATTCACAGATTCCAAGGCCAGAGAGGACAACTGTGATCATCTAGTCTGACCTCCAGTATAACAAAGGCCATAGAACTTCCCCAAAACAATTCCTAGAGCAGATCTTTTAGAAACAGATCCAATCTTGATTTAAAAACGGTCAGCGATGGAGAATCCCAAAAAGTATTGAGCACCCTCAATCCCAACTGAAGTCAATGGGAGCTGACGGTTCTCAGCACCTCTGAAAATCAGGCCCTTTTATGTCCTCAGATGCAACGGGGGTGGGGTGTGTGTGTGGGTCGGGGGGTGGGGTGGGGAGAGAGAATACCAGACAAACCCGAACATGTGCCAAAGCATGGCAGCTGGGGCATTATTGTCTGTAATACTGTCCTGAAATATGCTACCACAGGAACACAAAACAGGCTTTGAAACAAGACCCTTGGTAGCCAATTTCACACAAAGCAGGACTGAGCTGACTGTTCACATAGCTAATAGACACCATCTGAATGAAAACAGCACTAGCAGAGTGCAGTGCTACCTTTAATAAACTGCTCTCTCTCCAAAACTGGTATTTGATTTCATTCACTCCCAGTCTGGAGCCCAACATTGCACTGTACCACACAAAGCACACATCCTAAGGCACCAGCATGTTAAATCTACTAAGGCGTCATCCTGTAAGATGCTGAACACTCTGGCCCCGATCCAGCAAAGCGCTGAGGCACATGCTTAACTGTAGGCATGTGACTGGCCCTATCTAAGTCAATGGAACAACTTACATGTTCCAAGTTAAGCACATGCCTAAGTGCTTTGTTGGATTGGGGCCAGAGCGCTGAGCACCTTACAGGATTGAGCCCTTGTGGTCCATGTCTTTGTACTGTACTCAGAGATCATTAGTCGAGTCCGATCTGTGTGTATATTCCCAGAACCAAGGGAAACCAAGACCCAGTGGGAAATGACCATCTCTCTCCACTCCAACAACTCTATTTCCCTTGCTACTGAAATCCTCCTGGTTCTCTCTCATTTGACCCATTTCGTGGGGAGTAGGCTGGCGGCTGATGGCTGGCTATCCCCACTTTCCTTTCTCAGGGCTCGTCTACATGTAGAAGTTATGCTGGTTTCACTCAAGTCGATTTAAAAAACTATTTCAGGAGCATGTTAAACCGGTAAGAGCTAGGTTTAAACCAATGTAAGAGGCCCAAAGCTACACCAGTTTAAACTGGCTTAAAAGCACCCCTCTAAACCAGCATAGCAACACTGTAGACCTGGTCTCAGCCACCCAGCTCCATTGATGACTTTTAGACTGCAATTCAAATTTAGCTAACAATTCTGCTAATCACTCATGGGCAAGGAACGGATCCAGCTCCCCCTCTCACAGCGACAGCTCTGCAGGAATAATAAAGATGTACTTGTGTCACTGAACTAAGCGAATATACCTCGGAGCCATTTTACATAGTCAGCTTAATAACCATCACACAGCAAGTTAGGGACAAGGCTGGGAATAGGACCCAGGAGTCCTGACTCAGGGCTAGCTACTAGACCACACATACACACATTTATTACTTCTTATTTGTTTTGCTGCAGTGCTCCCGAAGTTGCAGGTGCATTGCCAACACAAAGAGAATCACTGCAATGGGTTTTCCGGGCAGATCTGAGCCAGAAGGCAACCTGTGCTGAGTGGGAATAAATCCTTTTCTGAAACAAGAGTAAGTGGACACAGAATGAGACTTACAAGGATAGTGTTCTCTTTGCTGACCCTCCACCCCCACGGTTTGCTCCCAGATGAAAGGCCCTTTCTTAAAAGTCAGATCAAAAACCTAAAAAGTGTTTCAATCCAAGGGTGGAAAGCAAGGCATGACGTCAATAGAGAGAAGGAGCAGCAGATAAGGATGGCAAAGCACCGGAGGCTGACCTTCCTCAGCATGCTGTCCTCTCTGGAGGAAGGGGAAGCTGAAGAGGAGTGCAAAAAATGCTCATTCTTACACAGTTCCATTGTATTTCACCTGACCTTGCTCATTTTGCAAGGCTTTTATCACCGAGGGCCGACCTGCTCCCCAGGCACTGTCCATAAATGGAGGATTTTGTCCTTATGTCCAAGGCCAAGACTCCCCGTCCCTCAACTGCTGGGCACCAGCTGGCTGCCACTCTAAACTCAGGGGAGGCTGCCTTTAAGCAACGCTGCGGTTCGCAACAGGCCGTGGGACCGTTCAGAATACAAAGCACTATACGCTGTTGCTCGTTCAAGCAGGCAGAGCCAACGCACACAGCGCCAGTCTGTCAGAGAAGCTGAGCACCCACTGATCCTAAGAAAGTCAGCGGGAGGAAAGGAGATAGAACGGGGCTGCTGGCTGGAGCCGGCGCACATTCTTTATCTGAAACTCCTTTCAAGATGAAAAATGGCCTTTCTTTGAAAACAAATGTTTTCAAAAACTTGAGAAAAAGCAAAACATTTGATTTTCCCCCAACTTCCGCCCCCCTGCCTTCATTTGAAAAATAGACATGGGGGGAGGGGGGAACGGACGACAAAAAGTCCATTTTTTTAGTTTAAAAAAATGTATTTTTTCAGGTTTGGGGGATTTTTGTTGAAAAAAATCAGAAAAATTCATTTGAAATAATTTCCGTAAAATATAGTATTTTTGATCAACTCTATCAATAACTACAGCTGTGGAAAGATACACCTCGGCCATTTGCTCATTCAATTCAAGGGTGGCTTGAGGCTTCAGCAGATGGCTGCTGTTTCAATACTTGATGTGACAAGGTGGAATTATACTTCCTTCTGTACACAGCCAAAACCAAGCTGCTGTCTGAGACGGTTAGACAGGCAGGGACTGAGAAGTGCCAAACTTCTGCCACCAGCCAGTCAGATCAGGCAGCAGTCTCCCGCACCGTGACTGGCAAGGGGCAAACGGAACTCTGCGCCCGCTGCAGGATGAAGAGTGGGCCCAGAACAATAGCACAACCATACCTAGAGGCCTGGCTCTCTATAGTTGCAATTCCATCAGTTCTGCTCTTGGTGCAAGGAATTGGGGATAAAGACAGTGAAGGGGGCACCAAACAAAATTAATATAGGGTCACCCAGGTCAGCTTGACACAGATCCAGCCATATTCATATCATCTAATAAATAAATAAATATTAATCCTATACTTTGCATTTTTACAGCCACCTGCCACCCCAGGCCCTCTAAGCACTTGACATACATTAATTAATTAAGCCTCACAACACACCTGTGCATTATCCTTATTTTACAGATGGGGAAACCACAGCGCATAGAGGTAAAGTGAATTGCTTCAAAGCCATACTGCAAGCTTATGGCTGGACCACAAATAGAACAAAGCTCTCCTAAGCACTAACTCCTCTGCATTTACTACATGATGTGTTATTTTCAATGGAGTTTTGTTTTTCCCTGGTTTTAATTTTCTTCAAATCACTTTTTTTTTTAATTTTTTTTTTAATTAAATAATCAATAAAGCTTCCAGATTAGCCATGGTAGCTCAAATCTTTCTGATGAAAGACAGTACACCAGTTTTTAGGCACTAGTTCAAATAACCATTCTCATGTCTTAGCTAACTGGGACATTGCAGTTACAAAATGTTCTCCAAATTTAGATAAAATATGTAGCAAAGATTTCATTCAAAACCGGATCATGAGAGGGGCAAAGAACATGACTTTAATGAAAGCTGTTGTGTCCCATCTTTACCCTCTATGCTGGAAAAAATGCACACCTTCCTCAAACTGCAGTGGAGTGGCTTTAAAGAGTATTTTAAAGCGTCAATTTTTCAAACTATGTGTAGTCCCTATACTCTACTGACTGCATGCACACAAACAGTGCTCAAAAATTACACACGCAGCTGCACAGATATACGAATGGAGACACAGTTGAGGCCCCTTTAAAAGTTTGGATCCAAGTATTTAAGACTTCAAAACCTACAGCATGCAAAACGAATGACTATACTAAAAACCTGGGGAAAAAGTGGTCATGACAACATTCGCCAGGAAGTGTTGCCATCACTTCCACTTTCTTTTTCTTAGGGTGCAAGCACTGTTCATCTTTAAAGAAATGCTTGTTGTTGCTTGTTTTGTGATGCAATCGGTTTCTTTTAGGGGAGGTGTGGAAAGCAGCAAGAGAGTTTGCTTTTTGCCTTAAGCGAACTAGTCAGTTCCTGAGATACAGCTGGCTCCCTATGAACCAGGCATTGGTGTGTGGGCTGAGTTTTGAAAGATGGGACCACTTCTGTTCCAGGACTGGTGTATCTACACATGCATGATAAGCTGCCCTGTAAGGCTCTGAGCTATGGATGAAGTTCTATGGCTTGTGTCACACACAAGGCCAGACTTCGCGGTGCTTTCTGGTTTTAAAGTCTATTCATCTGTTACTACTTAGAAGAGGGGTGACAACAGGTAACCCGAGAAAGTGGGTGTTGATAATTCTTCCCTTTACAAAACTCTTGATTCAGAATAAATACACGCGACTGACTTTTGACATGAATTATACTTTGAACTTCCATAGAGAGCATCGTTCATCAGAGGAACTTACAATCTATCAATCTAGTTACTGCTTGTAATGCGTGTTAAAACCAAGAGGTACCATTATGATTTAATCTGACCGCCTGCATAACACAACCCAGATAATTTCAGCCAGTTAATCATAGAATCATAGGACTGGAAGGGACCTTGAGAGGTCATCTAGTCCAATACCCTTCACTCATGGCAGGACTAAGTATTATAGAGATCATCTCTGACAGGTGTTTGTCTAACCTGCTCTTAAAAATCTCCAACGATGGAGATTCCACAACCTCCCTAGGCAATTTATTCCAGTGCTTAACTACCCTGCCAGTTAGGAAGTTTTTCCTAATGTCCACCCTAAACCGTCCCCAACTGTTTCAACCCCAGGAGCCCTACTCTTGGCTCAGAGCTAACTATACCCGTTTCTTCTTTTCCTTCTCCTCCCCCTCAGTTTACTTAATTTGTTGCTGTTAGCCTGAACTTAAAAACAACTTCACACAGTTAATTGGTTGCTTTCCACCCCAGCCTCCTCTCTCACACTTTCAGTTTTTCTGAAGTTTTAAACAGATCTTAAGATGGTTAAAGAAAACTTAGTTTGATAGCATCCTGTCTAGCAAGAAATAACTTATCATTGGTTGTGAAACCCTCATTTCTGTATGTTTTATCTTTATGGCCCCCACTTTTCAGAACGCCACTAACCGTCACCTACAGCCCCCAACTAAAACCTCTCCAGCACATCATCAAAGATCTACAAACTATCCTGGAGTATAATCCCTCACTCTTACAGACCTTCGGAGATAGCTCAGTCCTCATTTACAGACAGCCCCCCAACATGAAGCTAATACTCACCAGCAACTACACACCACACAACAAAAACACTAACCCAGGAACCAACCCCTGCAACAAACCCTGCTGCCAACTCTGTCCGCATATCTATTCAAAGGACATCATCATGGGACCTAACTACATCAGCCACACCATCCGGGCTTGTTCACCTGCACATCTACCAATGTGATATATGCCATCATGTGCCAGCAATGCCCCTCTGCCATGTACATTGGCCAAACCGGACAGTCTCTACGCAAAAGAATAAATGAATACAACTCAGACATCAAGGATTGTAACATTCAAAAACCAGTAGGGAACACTTCAATCTCCCTGGACACTCAATAACAGACTTAAAAGTGGCCATTCTTCAACAAAAAAACTTCAAAAACAAACTTCAATGAAAAACTGACTAGCTGGAATTAATTTGCAAACTTGACATCATCAAATTAGGCCTGAATAAAGACTGGGAGTGGCTGGGTCACTACAAAAAGTAATTTTCTCTCTGTTGATACTCACACCTTCTTGTCAACTGCTGAGAATGGGTTACATCCACCCTGATTGATTTGGCCTCGTTAGCACTGACCCCTTCCCCCCTCCCCACTTGGTAAGGCAACTCCCATCTTTTCATGTGCTGTATATTTATACCTGCCTACTGTATTTTTCACTAAATGCATCTCATGAAGTGGGTTTTAGCCCACAAAAGCTTATGCCCAAATAAATCTGTTAGTCTCTAAGGTACCACAAGGACTCCTTGTTGTTTTTGCTGATACAAACAAACATGGCTACCCCTCTGAAACCTGCCACTTTTCTATTGTTAATCTGTCTGGTTCTCTAATTGTTTCAGTCTGCTGTATAATAAATTTTGCTAGGTATAAGTTAATTAGGGTAGTGGGATATAATTGGTTAGAGACTTAAGTTATAATATATTAGAATTGGTTAGTTAAATTTCAGTAAAATGATTGGTTAAGGTAGAGCTGAGAATATTACTATACAAACTGGGGTCAAACAGGAAGTGGGGGGAAGGGAAATTGGAATCATGCTTGCTAAGGTGGGGGAACAGGAACAGCGAATGGGGAACAGGGACACAGGCAAGACTTTGCGGTGTCAGAGCTGGGAAGGGGGACACACGGTAAACGCTCTGCGGCGTCAGAGCTGGGAACGGAACACTGGGGAACAGGCTCTATCGGCGTATAGAGATAAGCCTGACTGGTGTGAAGGGCTTCGGAATATGCTTGCTTGGAAACTAACCCCAATAAACATCACATTGTCTGCACTTCGGCCTTCTGGTCTTTGCTTGCTGTCTGCGTGACAAGAACCAGGGAAGTGGAAGGGGAAAGGGAAAGCCCTCTAACAATGGAGATTCCACAACCTCCCTAGGCAATTTATTCCAGTGCTTAACCCCCCTGACAGTTAGGAAGTTTTTCCTTGTGACCAACCTAAACCACCCTGGCTGCAATTTAAGCCCACTGCTTCTTGTCCTAGCCTCAGAGGTTAAGAACAATTTTTCTCCCTCCTCCTTGTAACAACCTTTTATATACTTGAAAACTTTTATCATGTCCCCTCTCAGTCTTCTCTTCTCCAGACTAAACAAACCCAATTTTTTCAATCTTCCCTCATAAGTCATGTTTTCTAAACCTTTAATCATTTTTGTTGCTCTTCTTTGGACTTTCTCCAATTTGTCCACATCTTTCCTGAAATGTGGCACCTAGAACTGGACACAATACTCCAGTTGATCAGCACAGAGTAGCACGGAAGAATTACTTCTCGTTTCTTGCTTACAACACTCCTGCTAATACATCGCAGAATGATGTTCGCTTTTTTTGCAACAGTGTTACACTGTTGACTGATATTTAGCTTGTGGTCCACTATTACCCCAGATCCCATTCCACAGTACTCCCTCCTAGGCAATCATTTCCCATTTTGTATGTGTGCAACTGATTACACCTTCCTAAGTGGAGTACTTTGCATTTGTCCTTATTGAATTTCATCTTATTTACTTCAGATCATCCCTGCATCAAGCCCAATAGCGTGTGCCTCAACTATAGGACGTCTCACCATGCCGACTGTCCACGTAGCACATCTCTTGTACTGACTGTACCCCCAGGGATGTCACCCCAGTTTACAGATGAGTAGAGAGAGGTCAAACAGCTTGTCCAAGCGAGTTGCGAACCTCTGAGCAGGAGTCCCAATTCCCAGGTCCCCTGCTTTAAACACTAACATTGCACTCCCACCAAATAAAAAAAAGTAATTAAAAATCACTAGAGCAATTACAAACAAGACTGTAGTGTGCAGTAATTGAATTAAAACAGACATGTCATGGCTGCTTTTTATAACTCCAATTAAGTGTCTGTACCAGTCTAATTAATGGAAGTTAGTTTGCCATCTAATTACAAGAGTCTGTATTACAAGTGTGATTCAGACAAATGTTGCACAAGACACTTCATGAAGAGTTTTGTTTTAAAAGGATCCAAGATAAATTAGCCAATTACACCTTACACTTGGTAACTCTTAACAGCAGGGATGCTGAATAGGTACTATACATCATTCATGCATCTGCATCCAAAAGTATTTAAGATTGTACAAGGCAGAGCAATGATGTGCCTGAAGAGAATACAGGAGGGAATCTCCTTTCATGTGCTGCATAATTAAGAAGCCATTTAAGCATCAAATTTCATCATTCTTTAAGGCAGCATTTCCCAACCTTCTGAAAGCTAAGCCTTCTTCAGGAAAATGAAACCAACTGGGTCATCTTTCAGCCCTGCTCTGTGTTGTTAATGCCTACCCTAAAATGAGTGGTCAGTCTCAGCAAATAGTGTAGATCCTCCTAGTGTGATACTACTTCTTTCTTCCATGTTCGGATGAGCAGTGAAATATTGACATTTCAAGTATCACTGACATCTGAGCAGCCAGCAAAAGGAATAGGGCAGTTCACACCTCAGGGCTATTTTTTCAGACTCTCAGCAAACTTAGGCAGACAATGTTGCATTGTTACACATCGGCCAAGATTTTTAGATTCTCTGTGCAACTAGAACAGCCAGAGTCTTAACCTTAAAGCTGAGACTCTGGAGAATAACTGAGAGGCCGATCTGCACCTGTCACCGCAGCTAATACTTCGCATCCTCTCGGGGTGGCATACCTAGCATTCTGGGAAAGGGGGCCCTAAGGTGAGCTGCAAATAAAATCTCAGAAGTCCTGAGTGCTTTAGTAAAGTCTCTGTTTTTAGGATTACAAAGGGACATAATTTGTGACAAATGCTAGTCAGGTTGCTTAATTATGATGACTATTGTGGCACCCCATTGTGATATGTGCTGTACAAACACAGACTACTACAGTGATGTGGGACAGACACGAACCTGAATAGAGGAATGTGTGAAGAAAAACATCCATGCCTCAGAGAAAGCAACTAGCAGGAAATACGTAGGAAATTAGGCAAAAGCTATGGCTAACTATAGCGGGACCTAGTTAAGGTCTAGACCTGACTTCTGTTTAAATACACTCAATAGCCAATTTTAAAATGTTGGTTATAAAGGTTACTTTGCCTTTACACTGAAAATCAGGCCATTCCTGTGGGATCAGACTGAGCGAGTAGGGTGCGGTGAACATCGTCTCAGTCTTTCTCCAGGAATAAAAGCAGTCCCTGCAGAGTCTTCTTTTTTAAACCAAGTTTCTAGGTACTATGGCAGCAAAAGCTAAATACAGTTCCAGCTCCATGCAAGACCTTGTGGGTCACTAAAGAATTTGCAGTGAGGCACAGGGAAGAAAGAGAAATATCCAAAACTGTTCCCAAATGCTATTTACCAACAAACTGTCTTCTCATCCTAATGGCTCTATGCTTGGGAAGAGCAGCTGAGGAACCTCGGCTTTTACCCATTCAACCCAACCACACACTCTTCCATCTTCTCAATAAGCTCTCTTTAATGCTCTTTATAAGCCCTGCTTTCCTGTTTCTTATTGCCCCCGTTGGATGGTATCTGAACCCAGAGCTAATTCCTGTCTTCCATCCCTGTTTTGCTCCATCCCTGCTACTAATAGACTTCTGAAGGTATCTGCCCACTCCTGTTTCCAAAACAAGCCAGGGCAGGACCTGGCTACATGGGGAAGATGGAACAGGGTTTTCCCCAAAAATCCTTAGGAACCAGGACAAAGCTCTTGGTTTAAAGGACAATGTATGTCCCCATCCTCACCTATGGTCATGAACTTTGGGTAATGACAGAAAGGATGAGATCGCGGGTACAAGCGGCGGAAATGAGGTTTCTCCGCAGGGTGGGTGGGCTTACTCTCCAAGATAGGGTGAGGGGCTCGGCTATTCAGGAGAACCATAGAGTAGAGCTGCTACTCCTCCGGATTGAGAGGAGCTAGTTGAGGTGGTTTGGGCACCTGATAAAGATGCCCGCTGGGAGGATTATATCTCCCTGCTGGCCTGGGAACGCTGGGGAATCCCCCAGAAGCAGCTGACACCTGTTGTGGAGGAAAGGGAGGTCTGGTCCTCCCTACTCTCCATGCTGCCGCCGCCATGACACTCACCAGGAAAAGCGGCATAAAGAAAAAAGAAGAAAGAAGAAGAAGCTTCTGTACCAGATAACTGGAAGGTAGCTAATGTCAGGCCAATTTATAAAAAGGGCTTGATAGGAGATGCTGGCAATTACAGGCTGGTGAGCCTAACTTCAGTACTGGGTAAACTGGTTGAAACTATAGTAAGGAACAGAATTATCCAACACACAAATGGACATGGTTTGTTGGGGAAGTGTCAACACGGTTTTTGTAAAGGAAAATCATGCCTCACCAAGCTATTAGAAGTCTTTGAGGGAGTCAACAAACATGTGGATAAGGGTGATACAGTTGATACAGCGTACTTGGATTTTCAGAAAGCCACTGAGAAATTCCATCACCAAAGACTCTTAAGGAAAGTAAGCAGCCATGGGATAAGAGGGAAGGTCCTCTCATGAATCAGTAACTGGTTGAAAGATAGGAAACAAAGGTTAGGAATAAACAGTCACAATGGTGAGAGATGAACAGCGGGGTCCCCCAAGGAACTGTACTGGGATCTGTGCTGTTCAACATATTCATTAATATTCATTAACAGTCTGGAAAAGGGGATGAAAAGTAAAGTGGCAAAGTTTGCAGATGATAACTATCTTGAATAATTTTGTAAGTCCAAAGCAGATTGCTAGGAGTCGCAAAGGGATCTCACAAAACTAGGTGACTAGGCAACAAAATGACAGATGAAATTCAACATTGATAAGTGCAAAGTAATGCACAATGGAAAAAATAATCCCAACTCTATAAATACTGTGATGGGTTATACATTAGCCGTTATCACCCAAGAAAGAGATCTTGGAGTCACCGTGGACAGTTCTCTGAAAACTTTCACTCAATGCGCAGCAGCGGTCAAAAAGGCTAACAGTAAGTTAGGAACTTTTAGGAAAAGGATAGATAATGAGACTGAAAATATCATAATGCCGCTATATAAATCCATGGTGAGCCCACACCTTGAATACTGTGTCCAGTTCTGGTCATCCCACCTCAAAAAAGGATATAGTGGAATTGGAAAAGATTCAGAGAAGGGCAACAAAGATGATAAAGGGTATGGAACGGTTTCCCTACATGGAGACACTAAAAAGATTAGGGTTGCTCAGCTGAGAAAAGAGAATGAAGGGGCGTATGATAAAGGTCTATAAAATCATGAATGGTATGGAAAAAGTGAATAGAGAAGTGTTTTCCCTTACACACAATACAAAAACCAGGGGTCATCCAATGAAATTAACAGGCAGCAAGAGGAAGTAATTTCTCACACAATGCACAGTTAACCTGTGGAACTCGTTGTCATGGGATGTTGTGATGGCCAAAAGTATAACTGGGTTGAAAAAAGAACTAGATAAGCTAGATGGAGGATAAGTCTATCAATGGTTATTAGTCAAGATGGTCAGGGATTCCACCCCATGCTTGGAGCAACCCTAAACTTCTGACTACCAGAAGCAGAAGATAAGTGGATCACTCCTTAATTGTCCTGTTCTGTACACCCACCCCGAAGCTCTGGCATAGGCCACTGATGGAGACAGGATACTGGGCAAGATGGACCGTGGTCTGACCCAGTATGGCAACTCTTACGTTACAGTTAATATCTCAACGAAACTATGATGTACACCTCTACCCCGATATAACGTGACCTGTTATAACACGAATTCGGATAGAACATGGTAAAGCAGTGCTTCGGCGGATCAAAGCAAGTTTGATATAATGCAGTTTCACCTATAACATAGTAAGATTTTTTGGCTCCCGAGGACAGCATTATATCGGGGTAGAGGTGTATCTCAACGACTGATATTTTTGAGCCAACAGGGACTTCTCACTTGGTCTGTTTTTGAAGATTGAGCTATTTAATAGCATTTCGGTTATAAACCTCAGAAATATGTTGTGCTTAACAAAAAAAATAAGAGGAGCAGGTTCACAGAACAGCTATAGATCATCAAGGATAAATATAACTCATCTAAATTTAGTTGGTATTTGGTCATTTAAAATGCCTGGAAAAACAACATGTTAATGCAGAATAAAGCATGAAGCTATAACATACTGTACTGTGTGAGACAAGGCCCCACATTTTTTTTCCTTTTTAGATAATGCGGAACATCTGAATGATGCCACTGGAGTAATATTTAGAAGACCCAGTATTTGTTCAATTAGTTTTCTGTCTAGTCCCAGAGTAGGCTGTGTGCTATTCTGAGAAAAGAGACTAATTTAATGGAGATGTCATTACGTTAAAATACTATTTCATCCTTATTTGATTTATAGGAGTATGTCCTCCAATAAAGGTCATTGGGCATGAATGTAATGTCACCACACACATAAATAAAATCCCACCTTTTTTCAGAGGTGCAGAAAGACACCTCCCCCCCCCCCTACAAATAACCAGCCTTCTCTCAACTCTCTCATCAGCTCCCCATCCTGCAGACAACTGCCCTGGAGGATATACTAGCCTTAGGCTGTCAGTAAGCTCCACTTCTGTCAGAACAGCAGGGGCAGCAAGTCACAGAGCATATCAAGGCCACCCTGCCAAGCATATCCACTCTCCTGAAAACTTAGCACGAGCACCTCAGCTGACCTTAGCCGCTTTGGTGGGCTGTTAGAGCCCATGCCAGAGAGAAGTAAAATTTCCACAGCACCTTATATCCTCAGTCTCTAAGGGTGAAATCTTGGTCCTATTGCAGTGATGGGGAGTTCTGCAATTGATTTCACCGAGATCAGGATTTCACCCATAGCGTTCAATGGATATACGATACTATATAAATTTTACTTCTCTCTGCCCTGGACTCTATCAGAGGAAGATTGTTTACTGACAATCAATTAACTTTGCAACAGCAGCGTGAAGTAGGTTATTATACCCGTTCTTCAGTGGGCAAACTGAGGCAAGAATGCCTCTTGCCCAGGGTCACACAGCAAATATGCAGTAGAGACCACACTAGCACCCAAGTCACCCCATCCTGTTCTCTAACTCAGAGATTTCAAACACCTGACTTGTGGGCTACATCCAGCCCGTGTGATGTATTTCTGAGGATGCCATTGAACATTCAATTCTTCAGAACCAAAGTGTTTATTAAAAAATAAAGGTTTCTCTCCCCCGTGGTTACGAAGATAACCTTCCTAATGTGCTCTGCGTGGTAAGCTGACACACTGTTGTCTTTCTGAGGCCTGCTAAATGCTTAGTTTTTACACCAATTTCGTTCAATCGAGAGAAGCACAGACTTAATCAGTGTAACGCAGCTATAATGAGGGCTTGTCTTCACTACTGGGGTAAGTCGACCTAAGGTACACTACTCCAACTACATGAATAATGTAGCTGGAATTGATGTAGCTTAGGTTGACTTACCCTGGTGTCTTCACTGCGCTGCGTTGCTGGGAGATGCTCTCCAGTCAACTTCACTATTCAAGCTCCCCAAGAAGAGTAAGATGGGCCGACCAGAGAGCACTCTGCTGTCGATTTAGTGGGTCTTCATTAGACCCGCTATATTGACACCTGCTGCATCAATTGCAGCAGTGTAGATCTCCCTGGTAATGAAGATAAGCCCTGAGAGAAACACCTTTGTGTCAACAGAATGACGCCGACACATGGGGAGGGGGACCCACCGGTTTAATCTAACAATTAACTTAAATCATTGTGAAAGCTTAGTGTAGACCAGACCCAAGTATGCAGAGAGACTGAAACAGTGGCACTGGTAGGTGTGAATTCTCACATCCCCTAAATCTCAGGGGGTGTTAACACTGAAGGCTAATGACAACACTGCAATATCATCAACTATTCAATTGCTGATTACTTTCACAGCTGAAAAAGGGGAGGTGTTGGGAGCGAAAGTATGGTAAGCACGGAGAGTTCTGCAGGGAAGATGATGCAGAGGGAAGAAGAGAGGAAGCACACAAATACAGGGAAAAGGGATAGAAACAGAGAAAGGAGGATGGGGAAGGAAGAGAAACAAAGAACAGGAACAGCACTGGCCTAAATGGAAACAGATTTCCCCATTGAGCGATGCTGGATGTGATCATAAGGTCCTGGACAAATAACAGATAATGATAATAATTAAGTTATTACATAAAAGTCATGTCCCAGTCTGGATCTCTGTGCCAACCTCTCATTGACCACCTTCAGGGGGGATGGAGGAGTGTATGTATCTTAAATTTACATCATAACTCGTTCTCCAGAATTCAAATGGAATCCAGCTTTCTCCAAACAGTGATTTGGACTCTCCAGCACTGACCACAAAACATTGCCCAACTGGGTGTCTGGCAAGCACACGGAAGGTGGAACATGTGAAACAAAGTCTAGTGGATTGAAGCTGTGACAGAGTTTTATGAGACTCCATTAGGTCAAGAGAAAAGATTTCCATACCCAGCCATCACTTCCAGATGGAGTTGTCCAGAGACCGTCAGGAAGGCAGGAACATTGAAGAAATGGGAATTTTCCCCAGGTTCCTGTACTTTATTTGATGTCTGTAAGTCAAGAACGCACAACATGCGAGACTATTAAACGACAATTAAGGATCATGGCTCCTAATTTATCATTCATGCTCCTCCTCTGAAAATTACAGGTGCTTCAATCCAAATGAAAAAAAGAACAGGACAAGGTCCCATGCTTCCAGGAGTAAAGCCATACACCAGGGGCTTGTCTACACCAGGAGCATTGTCAAATTGGTTTTAAAAGTAGTTCAAGGTGAGTCCATTTCAAAATCAGTTTGGGGCCTTTTCTAACTTGGCAATTACCTCCTGTTTCCACAGCTGCACCATGCAAACCCCTAATGTAGACAGGGAAAGCCATGATTTGCATGAGAACCTGGGGCTAATCTCCAGTCTAGACAGGGCCTCAGCGTGATTTAAGATGTCACTGAAGTAGTCTACAGAACATCTGTAGGGGGAGGGGGAGAGAAACCAACTCCAAAGTTGGAAATATACCAAAAAGAGATTCTTCATGGTCTCTTGAGGAGCATTTAGACCAGAGGTGGGAAAACTTTTTGGCCCGAGGGCCACATCTGTGTATGGAAATTGTATGGCGGGCCATGAATGCTCACGAAATTGGGGGTTGGGGTGCGGGAGAGGGTGAAGGCTCCGGCTGGGGGTGCAGGGTCTGGGGTGGGGCTGGGGATGAGAGGTTGGAAGTACAGGAGGGTGCTCTGGGCTGAGACCGAGGAGTTTGGAGGGTAATCAGGGCTGGGAAAGGGGGTTGGGGCACCATAGGTGGTCGGGGTGTAGGCTCTGGGAGGCGCTTACCTCAAGCAGCTCCCAGAAGCAGTGGCATGTCCCCCCCATGGCTCCTACGTGGAGGCATGGCCAGGCAGCTCTGCGCGCTGCCCATCCACAGGTGCCGTCCCTGCAGCTCCCATTGGCCACAGTTCCCGGCCAATGGAAGCTGCGGGGGCCGCGCTTGGGCCAGGGGCAGTGTGGGGAGCCCCCTGGCTGCCCCTACGCGTAGGAACCGGAGAAAAAACATGCTGCTGCTTCCAGGAGCTGCACGGAGCGGGACAAGCCCCTGACCCTGCTCCCCAGCGGGAGCTCAAGGGCTGGATTAAAACATATGGAGGGCCGGATGCAGACCTCAACAGTAGTTTGCCCACCCCTGATTTAGACAGTAGTTGCATGTCAATGTATTTAAGTCATTAACTAGTTATAAATTGCATATATGGGAGAGTGGAGAGAGACACATGATTTATGGGTGCCTGCCTAGGTTCCCTGTAAGCTGCGTAGCTGAGCTGTGCAGCCGAGCAGCAGGCTATGTAGGGCCATGCAGGTCCCCTGGCCCAGCCTGGCCCAGCCCCTCCAGAGCAGCCGGGGAGAGGCGCCTCTCCTCCTGCCCAGCCCAGCCGGATCGAGGAGCCCTTCCCCCAGCCCAGCCCTGCCAGAGCTGCCGGGGAAAGGAGCCTTCCCCCGGCCCGGCCCGGCCGGATCTGCCGTGGCAGGGAGAGGCACTCCTTCCCCCCAGCCCAGGTGCTGCTGTGGGAAGAGACAGCTGGGGGAGTCCTCTTTCTCCACCACAGCCCTGGGACAGCCTGCACCCCAAGCCCCTCATCCCCGGCCCCACCCCAAAGCCCACACCCTCCCCGCACCCCCAACCTCTGCCCTAGCCCTGAGCACCCGCCCACATCCCAATCCCAAAGCACGCATCCCCAGCTGGAGCCCTCACCCCTCCACACACACCCCAACCCTCTGCCCCAGCTCTGAATCCTCTCCCACACTCTGAACCCCTCGGCCCTACCCCGCCACATGAATTTTGTTGTGCACCAATATGGAGGCGATGTGTAATTCTGCACATGGGTGGGAAAAAGTAGAGGGAACACTTGGACTGCCTGTTTATATAAACCATGAAACATGGTTTATAACAAATACACATTTCTATTCCCAACCCCCCACCCCAGCAACAGAATGAACTGCATTATAAACAATTTTCTGTAAGACAACAGTGTGTTCAGCTATTAGAAAAGTACGCAGAAAACTATGCCCCTCCCAATCCTGCACGTGTCTAAATACTCACATGAACAGTCCCATCAAAATCAACGGGATTAATCAGGTGAGTCAATTTATGCATGTGCTTAAGCGTTTACAGGATTGGTGCATTATAAGCACATGACTAGGCCAAATTTTGGTAGAGGCCTGGTTCCCGCTGACTTCAATGGTAGGATACATATCAAGTGCAGGATATGGCCCTTAATACTTTGTTGCATACCTACGGTTATTATATGGCTCTGAAATAATTTACTAATGTGGTAAAAGAAAGCAAAAAGACAGACGAGGGGAAAAAGCCATCGAGTGCACCTGAAAGGAGCTAGGGAGGAAGGTCTTGCGGATAATGCACTGCACTGGGACTCAGGAGAACTGGGTCTAGCTCCCTGGCTCTGCCAAAGATGCCTGGCATGACCTTGGATGAGTCACAATCTCTCTGTGCCTCAGTCTCTCATTTGTACAATGGGAAGAAGAGCACTTCCTTTGTCGTGTAAGACCAAGTTCTTCAGGACACGGACCAACTCTTACCAGGTGTACAGCACAGTGGGGCCTTGATTGTTGCTGGTGCCTCCAAGCATTACTGTAATGCAAATAGCAATAATAAAGAAATTTACTTTGTAACAGAAGTGGGGGATGTACATTTATATGCCACTGTGGGGCCCTTGGAGAAAGCTAAAAATATGCAATTCTTCTTATTTCAGTTATACAGGCCAAGGACTAGAAGTGGGTTAGCAACTCTGAATTTTGCTTGAAGTGTATGTAAATGGTCATGTAATTTAAGTGTATGTTATTGCAAGAGAGCATAACTTACATTGTGAGGCAATCAAAAGGCAGGGTTATAGTAGGAAGGGCAACAGAAGAGTATAACAAGGTGCAATGTAAAGCACAGGGAGGGAGTGCCTCTACTCAACCCGTTTTACAGATGGGGAAACTGAGACACAAAGAGGTGGAAGCCTGAATTTTCAGTGGTAACCTAATTTCAGGAGCTCAGACTAGGACACTTAGGGCCTGAATTTCAGAGGAGCTGACCACACACAGCTAATTGGAGCTGTATGTTCAGAACCACTGGAGGTAGGGAGTGGAAAGTTCCTAAGTTTTTAAGAAACGGAGGCATCCAAAATAAAGGCTTTGAATGACTTGAAAAGCTGTACAGGACAACAAACCCAGACTGTCCAATCCAGTCCTGAACCTTAAGCACAAGTTCGTTCTTCTCCACAGAGATCATGGAAAATAAAATCTTTAAGACTTTCTACCATTAGAATATCTTTGGTTTCACACATCACTACCACAAAGACTCAATTTTAAGTCTGATAAGATAGCGTGTGTGTGTGTGGAGGGGGTGTGTGGGAATTTTCCATCTAAGGCAGGTGCCTCAAGTTTATTAAAAAAAATTTAATCAGTGCTATTTTCCTTTCACAGGGAAATGAACTTGATTCTATCAGAAAAAGCACTACGGTAATGAGAAAAAAAGAAAATGGAATATTCTATCGAGTATTCATTGTTATTTTATGATTGGGAAAAAAAGACTGCAGCAATATGGAGATTACACATTATACAGACACAGAGCCACAAATGACCTTTTCTTCCAGCTCTTGCGTATCTTTTCAGGTCATTGGACAATTTGCACACAAAGAAACACCCTGGAACATTTAGCTGGGCATAGACAACATTTTTATTGGGGGAGGGCCTAGAGTTAAAAAGAAAATAAAAGTTGTTGGATATTGCTTTAATGAGTAGTTTCGTACTATGATTACATATGTCCACTTTTAATAAATGGAGAAATTATAATGGTTTCAAACTCAGTATTTCATTTATTAACGTAATCCCTAATTTTTTGGGGGGGTGGGGTGGGGTGAGGTGAGGTGGGGAGGGGTTGTCTGTGCCCATGTAAAAAATTCAAGGTTTCTTATTAAAGATTCTTAGGTAAGATCTTCTCCCTCTACCCCCTTCCTCAAGTTTACTCACTAGATTTCTTCACTTTTTTTTTTTCTCCTTCCTGATGAAGGCAGACGGTTTCCTCCCCTATTGCTGAAGTGTATTTCATTCTAAAGTACAATATTCCTTCTCCAATGTCTCTTTGGAGCTTCTGTGCCTCATCCTAAGTGCTTGCGGTCATTAATGATTCTAGAGCACTTTTCACAAGATATGGGTGCTCTGGCTAAATTCCCTCTTGGTTGGTTACATTCTGTTCTACTTCAAATTTCTCCCGTAGTTGGGCACGGTGCTCTACACTTCCTGGACTGAACTGCTTTGTACTGTCACTGTGCACCATGCAACAACTCGCAAGTTTCACCCTAGCAGTGACCACACTTCGGTGAAAAAGCGAAGCAAGCCCGATTGAAGTAGTTTCATATCAGTTTGTGAAATACCTGGTGATCCTTAGGCACTAAAGTGACTGTGTAAACATAAGGTATCCCCCTGTACTGAGGCAGGATTAAGTATACCTAGACCATCCCTGTCAGGTATTTGTCTTAAAAACTCCTACTGACAGGGATTCCACAGCCTCCCTAGGTAACCTGTTCCAGTGCTTAACTAGACTTATAGTTAGAAAGATTTTCTTAATATCTAATATAAATCTCTCTTTGCTGAAAACTAACCCAAGTACTTCTTGTCCTTCCTTCGAGGGACATGGTAAACCATTGATCGCTATCCTCTTTATAAAAAAGTTTATACATACACCTCTACCCCGATATAATGCCGTCCTCGGGAGCCAAAAAATCTTACCGCGTTATAGGTGAAACCGCGTTATATTGAACTTGCTTTGATCTGCCAGAGCATGCAGCTCTGCCCCCGCTGCTTCACTGCGTTATATCCGAATTCGTGTTGTATCGGGTCGCGTTATATTGGGGTAGAGGTGTATTTGAAGACTTATGTCCCCTCACCGCCTTCTCTTCTCTAAAAACATTTCCATTTCTTTCCCCCTTTATACATAGGTCATATTTATTAATTCTCTTATTTTTGTTGCTTTCCTCTGACTGCCCAATTTGTCCACATCTTTTTTACAATACTCCAGCAGAGGCCTCACCAGTGCCAAGTAGAGCAGGACAATTACCTCTTGGGTCTTACATATGACACTCCTCTTAAAACACCCCATTTGCTCTTTTTGCAACAGCATCCCATTGTTGACTCGTGTTCTATCTGTGATCCACTATAACCCCCACATTCTTTTCTGCAGTAATGCTGCCAAGCCAGTTATTCCCCATTTCGAATTTTTGCATTTGATTTTTCCTTTAAGCATAGTACTTTGCACTTGCCGTTACTGAATTTCATTTTATGGAATTCACACCAAATTCTCCAATTTATCAAGATCATTTTGAATTTTAATGCTGTCTTCCAGAGTGTTTGCAACCCCTTCCAGCTTGGTATCACCTGCAAATTTTGTAAGTGTACTCTCTACTCCATGACCCAAGTAATTAATGAAAATACTGAACAGTACCAGACCCAGGAGAGACCCTGCAGGGCCCCACTTAATATGTCCTCCCAGCTTGACAGAGAACCACTGATAACTACTCTGAGTATGGTTTTTCAACGAGTTGTGCACCCACCTGATCGTAATTTCATCTAGCCATATTTCCCTAGTTTGCTTATGAGAATGCCATGTGGAACTGTATGAAAAACCTTACTAAATGAGCTGACATATTACAAATAGATTGATTTTAAAATAAAATATTCAGAAGTGTTCCTCCGTCACATCATACTTGCCAACACCTGAGTTTTCCTTTCCTTTTTTTAAAAAGGGACACTTATAAACTCTGACAAAGGAAATACAAAAACCTGAACTCAGAACCTAGGGTGACCGGATGTCCCAATTTTATAGGGACAATCCTGATTTTTGGGTCTTTTTCTTATATAGGCTCCTGTTATCCCACAATCCCTGTCCCGATTTTTCACACTTGCTGTCTGGTCACCCTATCAGAACCGGACAGCTAAGTGCAAGAGGAACAGATTCTGAACTCAGGGGAGACAGCATGGTCTGCAGGAATGTGCAAAGAGGAGGAAGACAGGATACCTGGGTGTTAAAACACGGGCACCTAAATAAATGGCCTGCTTTTCAAAGGACCTGAGCAACCACAGTTCCCAGTGCCTTCAAATGGTGCTCTGGAGGCACATTTCTGAAAACAAAAGTCAGACCACTTATCTGGGTGTAGGATGTGGGTTCAGATGCCTAAGATATCCAGCTCTCAAAATTTAGGCCCCGCATCTATTCCCAGCTTTGCCAAGGACCTGTCACATGATCTGTTACTGCCTCATTTCCCAGCTTGTAAAATAGAAGGACCTCATGGCGCGTTGCTAGGTTGAGCTCATTCAGGGTTCTAGAGACTTTGAGCTTCTTAAAGTTGTCATTTTTCTTACTAGCTTGGAACCTGTTTTGATTATTTTTTTTTCTTTAAACTCTGCCGTTCACCTCTAAGGGTATGTCTACACTACCTGCCGGATCGGCGGGTAGTGATCGATCTATCGGGGATCGATTTATCGCGTCTAGTGTAGACGCGATAAATCGATGCCCAATCACTCTGCTGTCGACTCTGGAACTCCACCACGGCGAGAGGTGGAAGCGGAGTTGACGGGGGAGCGGTGGCCGTCGATCTTGCGCCGCGAGGACGCGAAGTAAGTGATTCTAAGTCGATCTAAGATACGTCAACTTCAGCTACACTAGTCTCATAGCTGAAGTAGCGTATCTTAGATTAATCCCCCCCTACCCGCCCCCCAGCGTAGACCAGGCCTAAGACACACGGTCAGCTACCTACCTTCTTAGATCAGAGGACAGTTTACCTCCATATAGGCCGTGCTTCGTTATGCTCCACTGAAATCAACAGAGCTATGATAATTCACACCATTGAGGATCTGCACCTCATTTCTAGAGGGTTGCCGTTCCTGCAAAATCGGGCCAGTGATATTTTCTTCACGCAAACCAACTATTTTACGCTCAGATACAAAATATAAAAAAAAAACACTGCTTTCTTTTAAAAACCTCTCCCCCAAACCGGCGCACAAATACCTTGGCGATGGGTAGAGTACAAGAATGCAAACAGGTGAATGCTGTAGGTCACCCATAAGTTATCAATTTTCATAACAGAACAAAAACTTCAATTCAATTATGTCCCTTGCTCTTTTATGATACCTAAGGGTAAGTACAGAGAAAAGCCCAACTAAGGCCCAACTTAACTTGGGATATTGCAGAAAATGTGAATACTACAATATTAGACTTTCACCGCAATTCTGACAGCAGGAATCCTGCTGAGCATGGGGCTGACAGTCGGAGACCTGCCACTGTCAGCCCCGGGCTCCTGCTCTCAGCCCCAGCTGGCCAACAGCGAAAAAATCACAGAAAAGTAATAATGGACTTTATTACCGCAAATAATAAGATCCATTATTACTTTTCTGCAATTTTCCATGTCTTGTCTCAGCCACATTTTTTTTTTTTCCACAGTCATCCTGCAATTCAAGGGGGGCCTTATATATAATCCTTTTCAGTAGGATATGAGATATATACACCAAGTAGTAACTGGAGGAGAGCCTCAGAAAGCCAGAGATGAAATCTCAGAGTGCTCTTCCCTCTCCACAAATAGGATACAGTCATCTCTGCACCTCCAGGGACTGTGATTTGGTTTATTTATAACTATTTCATGTCACTTTCCTTTCTCCACAAATTTAGCCACAATTAAGGGAGGGAAGTGGGGAAGATGCAGCAATAGCAGCAGATTGAAGGGAGAAGAGTATGGGGGCAGACTACAGAGGCCAAAACCATAGTTTTGGAGGGTTTAAATACATACAACCATCTTAGAAAGGAACAAAACTTCCAAGACATGACTGCATGCGGCTAGCAACTGACAGGCTGTATTCTACTGACAATTCCAGCTGAATGGTGTTTCTTCAAGTCCTTCCCGTGTAGGTGCTGGCTACATCCACAACCCCCTCTTGAGAGACTTGTCTTGACACAGTTGCTTGGCTGTTGGGAGGAGTGATTCAGCACCCATCATCTCCAATCTTTAATCACTTAAACCTCTAAAAACGGTTTGCTTCCCCCCCCCCAACCCAAAAGCTGTTTATTTCTCTCCACTCTCTCTTTAGCACTGTGCCCATTTCTGTTTGGTTCTTTGCTCACATTTTGAAAAAGTTCTTTGATCCCTTTAGTATTTCTGTAAAGCTTTGGGAGTTATCGTGAAGCATTCTGGGCCCAATCCACCTTCCACCGAGGTCAATGGAAAGAATTCCATTTTCTTCAACAGGTGTAGGATTGGACCTCCTGAGCATCTCAGCAAGGAGGTATTTTAGGAGTAGAATTAATATAACTTAGCACTTCACCTCTCTAAAGCTTTGCAAACATTCACTGCCCCTCACACCCTCCACAGGAGCTGGGTATTACCTCCATTTTAGGGCTTGTCTGCACTACAGAACCTCGGCTGGTATAGCTATGCCGGATGAACCCCCTACTGGAGATGTAGCATACCCAGACAGTTCCGGCTGCAAAGCTACACCTCCCTAAAGGACATTAGCTACGCCAATGGTTCTCAAACTTTTGTACTGGTGACCCCTTTCACACAGCAAGCCTCTGAGTGTGACCCCCCACCTTAAAAAAGGGTTTTTAAATTTATAAACATTTAACGCCATTATAAATGCTGGAGGCAAAGTGGGGTTTGGGGTGGAGGCTGACAGCTCGCAACCCCCCCATGTAATAACCTCGCGACCCCCTGAGGGGTCCTGACCCCCAGTTTGAGAACCCCTGAGCTACACCAACAGAAGCACTCTTCTATGGTCACAGTAATGCTGGCAGGATGGACTGATTTAAATAACTGATTTTAATCATGACATAAATCAACTAGTAAGAAACATTAATTCCAATCATCAATTTTAATTTTGGTTTGCATTTGTACTTTTTAGTTATTTTCCAAAGAAAAGTTGAGTCTCATTCATCGGTAACCATTACAACATGTTGATTTGCAACTAAATATAGACTTTACGCTAAATATAATGGGTTTTTTTTTTTTAGCTAACCATGAAGACACACTATAATTATACATATTTACCTAAGCAATTACGTAACTTAACCTACATTTATAGTATTACAAATGCTGAGTAATGCATTTTTTATTTACTAGATTAATTTTTTTACTTGTGATTTGTGCCAAGTTCTACATGGATGGATCAAATGTGGATACATAAGAAAAAAGTTTAACAGAAAATTTGTAACAAAACACGTTTTGCATTTAAAACTAAATGATTTATTAAACAAAGGAAGTATTATCTGTAGTTAGCGAATTGAACGGATTGTTACTGGTCACTGTGTCCTTCAAGATTTTAGAACTATTAGATCTCATCCTCACACCTAATTTTTATTCATAAATTGGAAGAGGAAAAAAACTTTTCTGCTTTTCCAACTCTCAATCAGTTTCTTAATTTTGAATGAACAGGCCATTGAATGGAGTGAACTGAATAAATTGAAATGAAGACATTTTCTCTGCACCCGCAGAGGAGGATACTATTGTCAAAAACTCATTTAAAACCTCAACAAACTCTGGCTCCAGGTTCTTAGCCAGTGCCTTTTACCAGTTCAGTGGTCTGAATTTAATTAAAATTTGGCAGTAAACATGTATTTTTTAATTTTATCTAAATCATTTTAACAGATTATAATAATTTAGGCCATAACATAGGTTGTCAATTTCAAATATTTAAAAAAACAAAAACGTATTTCATTTAAATTAAAAAATCTGATTTAAATTAAAAGAAAATCTATTTTGATTTACCCTGAGACCTATGGATATATTACTCTGACTCGAGGCTATTTGCTTTAGGAACAATAAAACACTTGATTCCACAATGCTCTCCTTATAATTCTAAGGATCCAAGAGGACAGAGAAAAAGAATCGAAAGGACCACAGGAGTCATTCCTCCAGTCCGGAAATGAGATGCTATTAAAGCTTGACAAGAGGCAGAATTTTAATCCCTGCCTAAATTGCTCATCTATCACCTTTTAGGGTATGTCTTCACTGCACAGCTAACCCTGGCTCTAGCTCAAACCCCACAACTATCCACACAGAAAACCCTCTCACCTGGCTTTGGAGGTGCTTTAAGTCTGGGCTCATTTACCCAGCTGGGTTTGTGGGTCAGCATCCCAGATCCACTTTAATTAGGGTGGGAAGCTTGCAACTTTGCAGGGAGGCTGCAGTCCAAATCACTGGAGTGATGAGTCCTCCAATGCCATCCTGCAATTCCTCACCAAAGGACAGATAAGTTCTCCTGCAATTCACTGGAAAAGAATCCTAGGCTGTTTCAAACACAGAGAACTACGAGATATGCCCCTAGGCAGACATGAGCGAGTGCAGAAATGGTGTGGACACAGTAACGGGGTAGGGCTTTGCTGTGGGAATGCTCAGACCTCAGCTAGGCTAACCCAGAGACGCAGGCCCAGGTGCCAGTCACCCAGTTTAACTCTGCAGTGAAGACACATCCCTATAGTGAAAGCTGAGAGTCAGGGCTATTTAAAAAACTAACAGAGCCCGTGAGGCAAGGCCTAACTGACCGAGTTGTAGCCTACTGCATAACAGTATCCCATTTGTTCATTGGCTTGGGTGAGGTAATCTCTCTAAGGTACTGATTAGATGTATAGGTATAGAGAGGTTAGGTACAGACTACCAGCTTGTGGATCAAGCAGAAATTTTGGTCGTCAGGAATGGAACAGACCAATATTAGCTTAGCATGAGCTCCAACTCACTCCAACTTTTGCTGAAAACCCTCTGACATCCCCGCATGAGGCAACCATAAAAGGTTGTTACAAGGACGAGGGAGAAAAATTGTTCTCCTTAACCTCTGAGGATAGGACAAGAAGCAATGGGCTTAAATTGCAGCAAGGGTGGTTTATGTTGGACATTAGGAAAAACTTCCTACCTGTCAGGGTGGTTAACCACTAGAATACATTGCCTAGGGATGTTGTGGAATCTCCGTCATTGGAGATTTTTAAGAGCAGGTGAGACAATGGTCTAGACAATACTTAGTCTTGTCATGAGAGCAGGGGACTGGACTACATGACTTCTTGAGGTCCCTTCCAGTCCTACAAGTCTATGATAACCAAAGAGCCTCACCTCTGGAATCTGTTCCCAACCAGACTGTGTTACAGCTCTGCTATTGGCTGGAAGGGAAACATTTGGCAGACACTCACTGCATCTACATTAAGCTACTTTTGCTGAGGTTAACCTCTTGAGGAAAATTGTGACTATGTTCCCCTGTAGTGTCAATAGGGTTTGTTTTGGATGTACTGAAGGAAAGGTAAGGAGTTAATGTCTAGATCTAGAGTTACAGAGGCATATTTATTACAGGTTTCATCCCATCCCATGTTAAATAAGGACATCCTCATATTGCTAGGAGAATGGGGAAGCGGTTATGTGGTGGCTACTTCCTGACAGGACAATACACACTGACAGCACATAATCTCTGGCCAAGTTGTTGAGATGACCGGTACTTGGAGAGTTTATGTGGTTCATAATTAGCTAAAGATGATTTGGATGCAGGAAGAAAATGTAGCAATATACACTAATTGTGGGTGGAGGTTGCCTGACATAATTACTTTAAAAACTGTGCTACCGTAATTGGTCCAGGTAAACTCCCAAATTATCCCAATCATGTGAGATGTGAATTATCCCAAGCTCACTAGTGTCCCATGACATTATAGTTTTGCTTTTCTGCAATGCCAAATTTCAGATACATCCCTCTGAGTCATTTGGATAAATGGGGTTGAACTGACATTTAAATCAATCAGTATTATTAAATTATTGCTATTGTAATAGCGCCTAAACAGTGCTCCAGTCAGGAACCAGGCCCAGCTGTACTAGGCCTGGCATGAACACATAGGATACAATGTGATCCCTACCCTGGAGAGTTTACAATCTAAGGTCTTGGAACCTGCCAACTGACCCACCCAGAGGGACCCCAGTGACCGTGTGTAGTCACATTAATATAAATGGAGCTAAGCACAAGGGTTAGAGTCTGGCTAAATGGGACAGCTTGCCAGGCAGAGGTCTAATTTCATACACCCAAACTGTGGCTCCTATGTTCTCAGTTTTCCTGAATTTGCCCCGATTGTCTTTAGATCCACCAGCTACTCAACTGCAGTAAACTGCATAATAATTGAGTTGAGGGGGCTTCTCTGCAGTTCATGACACGTACAACTTCTCTGTATCTTCTCAGCTTCCCACCTCCTTTCGTTTTTGTCTTCCAATTTTTATGAATTCCTTACATAAAGAATTTGCCAAACAAGACAGAAAAGGATCCATACACGCAGCACAAGTATGAGAAAATCCCAACCAAAATTATGTACAGACTAATCAGTGTACACAAATCCAAACAAAACAATAAGGAAGCTGCACATAGAATCGTAGGCCTGGAAGGGAACTCAAGAGATCATCTAGTTCAGTCCCCTGCACTCATGGCAGGACTAAGTATTATATAGACCATCCCTGACAGGTGTTTAACCTGCTCTTAAAAATCTCCAATGATGAAGATTCCACAACCTCCCTAAGCAATTTATTCCAGTGCTTAACCACCCTGACAGTCAGGAAGTTCCTAATGTCCAACCTAAACATCCCAGGCGGAAATTTAAGGCCATTGCTTCTTGTCCTATCCTCAGAGGTTAAGAACAAGAATTTTTCTCTCTCCTCCTTTTAACAACCTTTTATGTACTTGAAAACTTATGTCCCCTCTCAGTCTTCTCTTTTCCAGACTAAACATGTAAACAAATCCAAATCCAACGGGATTAAAAAGGTCTAAAAACCCGAGGACTATATGCCTTCAAATTCCTCAGATCTTCTTTCTAAAGCAGGAAGTTATTGTTCCATCTCTCTAAAAATCTTTCTCCCTACCATCTCTGAGGGAACACACGACCCTGGTCAGCTACCAGACATCATTAGTTGGAGGATTAAGCCTCCCAGTTAGAGGAAAATAGATATGAAAGATGGTGAATTGGGAGGTAAAAGCACCCTCCAGTAGAGTCCAGGGGTCACAGCTCCAGTACCTCCTACCTTTTCCCAGGAACAGGAGAGCTAAAGGATATGATTTTTGTCAGTTTAAGTGTTGCCTAAGGGATCTAAGCAACAGCAGAGAAACTGAGCAGAATCTAGTCAGTTTTACTTGCCTACTGCTTGAAGACTATGAAAAACAGCAGATGCACTAGAGGTGATGGAAGGGTCAGGAAGCAACTTTACATTGGTTTATATCCCAGTCACATGTGGAACAAACTTCCAAATCAAAGGCTACTAACTTTCTTTTAATGGAAGTTTATATTCTGCAAATGGCTCCTCTGTCTATGCTCTTATATAGGAGCCCATCATCATGGTATCTGGGCAGTAGCCAAGATTTAGACTTTGTCTACGTTAGCACTTTTGTCAGCAAAATTTTTGTCCGTCAGGAGTGTGAAAAAAACTCACACCCCTGACCGACATAAATGTCACCGACAAAAGCGCTGGTGTGGACAGCGCTATGTCGGTGGGAGAGCGTCTCCTGCTGACATAGCTACAGCCGCTCAGAGGGTGTCTTAATTATGCCAGTAGCAGAGCTCTCTCCTGCTGGCACAGACCGGCTACCCAAGAGACCTTACAGCAGTGCAGCGGCAGCAGTACAGTTCTGCCGCTGTAAGGTCCGTAGGATAGACATACCCTAGAAATCTTGCTCCCTCCCACAGCAAGAGGCAGGCACACGGTTTGTTTACGAAGTTATTATTGAACACAGACGAGTGGGAGTGTGCATCTGAGGCAGAGTGGTGGGAAAGTCTGGGTGAAAGGTTGGATTCTGTGTTTCACTTTAAACACATTGAGCAACGAAACAGCTGACCAAACAGAAGGTGCTGGGTGGAGAGACAGGTGGTACCTCTGGTAGCTAGGACCGATTCCATGTAAGGCTTTGAAAAAAATCAGGACAGAGATCTTGAGCTGGGATCCTCTGTTCAATGGGGAGCCAGTGCAAAAAGCAAAGAATGAGGGGAAGCTTCCCCCTCTCCAGTGGTGATCAGAGCTTTGGAGCCCCACATTTGTAGCACCATGCTTCCATATACACTATTTCATAGGATAATACTTGGCACTCACACCGCACCTTTCAACCACACATCCCACAGTGCTTTACAGATGGGGAAACCAAGGTACAAGTTTCAATGATGTGCCCATGGCCTCAGTGAACTCAAATCCAGTTTTCAGGAGTTTCCCATGCCCCATCTGCTAGATCACAGCTAACCATCCCCACCCCAATCAATATTTGCACCAGGGCTTTTGTGACTTAAGGCATTCACACTGCAGTCCTACATAATTTAATTCTGTAAAGCTTAGGGGTGGTGTGATGGGGTGTGTACCCCACACAGGCCCTGAAGGGGCTAATGTGGGACTGAGAGGCCAATTATGTTATCTGTGTGCACCTGGAGGGAGAGCCTGGCTTAACTGATCATGAAGCCCGGGAGTAGGCTGGTCAGCATAAAGCTAGGAAGTTGAATGCAGAAGAGGGCTGCAGTGAGGGCGTGTGCAGTCACTCTCTGGGAGCAGCGAGGTGATGAGCTGGAAACCCAGGGGGGACAATAACCCCTGGAATCCTAGCTGCTGAATAAAGGGTCAACCCAGAGAAGTCGTGGGGAAGAACGCCTGAGAATGTGGGGTCAGAAGAAGCCAAGGAAACAGCAGGAAGGAATGGCAATGTGCAGACCATGGCTGCTGGTTACAGGGTCCCTGGGCTGCAACCCAGTGTAGAGGGAGGACCTGGGTTCCCCTACCAGCCACCAGGAAAGTAGAGACTTGGAACCAAAGACCATCTGAGGCAGAGTCCGGCAAGCTAGTCCAGTGGGATTCGGTTACCCTAGTAGGGGATGATTATATAGTGACCTGGCTGGAGGAGTCGAGTGCTGAGTCATGAAAAGGAAGCACCCTGAGGCTAGGTCTATACTACCCGCCTGAATCGGCGGGTAGAAATCGACCTCTCGGGGATCGATTTATCACATCCCGTCAGGACGCGACAATCGATCCCCGAATCGACGCTCTTACTCCACCAGCGGAGGTGGTAGTAAGCGCCGCCGACAGAAAGCCGCAGAAGTCGATTTTGCCGCCATCCTCACAACGGGGTAAGTCGGCTGCGATACGTCGAATTCAGCTACGCTATTCACGTAGCTGAATTTGCGTATCTTAAATCGACTCCCCGCTGTAGTGTAGATGTACCCTGAGTCCCGGGGGGGAGAGGAGGGGCAGCAGAGGACACAGTGCAAGCAAGCGAAGGAAAGGAGCACCAGACAGGGCAAGAGATAATTCCCAGACCCAACCACAAGGAGGTACACTTGCAGTGAGCAGAACCCTTTAACAGGTAGATATAGTTCATGCAGAAGACTAAACAGAGATATGCTGTAGGACTGAAAATTGTATAACGTGTTTACTGTCAAGCATCACTTGTTTCCACATCTTAATTGGCATGTAACAGCCAGGAGCACACTGTGGTAGCACTAAGGTATTTCAATTAGCCAGGAGCAGATTAGCTGGGCTGTACTATCAAGAGTAAGTAGAAAGCTGGGGTACACATGTTGCTGTGCACTGGTCTGTGGGGTGTTGTCAGTGGGGCAGAGCAGGTTTTTCAATCCTGAAGAACCAGTACTGGAGGTTTCTGACCAGCAGATTAAGGAGATACAAGGAGCTGTAGACATGACACTGCTGCAGTGACATGCTACCTCAATGATTTTTTGCTTAGAGATGATTCACCAGCAAAGCTGTGGCCAGTAAGTGTAAGTAGATGCAATCATTTTGTGGCCAAAGAATATATTTTCTTTTGTGAAAGGCAAAGGGGCTCATGGGCGTGCACACAATTGTGTGTGCATGGGGGCGGGGGGTGTTACTGAAAATTTAGGGAATGCTGCAATTTAGTTAGGGTTGCTCTGAAATGCACACGGGAGTTTTTGATGGGGGATGAGAATGATTTCTACAAGTGCTGAAGTCAACAGAATGTCAATTTAAAACACTGAACTTTATTTTGCAACACTGAAGAAAAGGCCAATAATTACAGCATGGGCAGCTTTTAGGAAGGGACAAAAAGAAATGAGAGAGGCAGCAAGAAATAAGAAGCTGGTGGGGAAAAAATAGGAGTCATTTTGTGGTTTATAGCAGGAGCCGATTAACATGAAGTCTAGTTAGTTTCACAGAAGTTCAACTGTGTCTGACCCAGAGGTCTCCTCCCATATTTTTATTTTACAACCACATTTTCCTGGTTATTAAGATGTTTGACCCCCTCTCCCCATTTCTCTAAGTTTTTTCACACAACTCAGGATAGAGAAATTGATCAATACATAAAATGCTGGGGAAAGTGCAGAATAAAAGTGAAAGGGATTAAAACAGCTGTTTAATCTATTTCAGTTAGAATCATCACTAAGTATCACAAGGAACAGTTGTAGGTTACAAAAATAAATCTCAGAGAAATACATAAAAAAATAGGATATACAAAACTGATTGTCCCTTTAACACCCAGTAATTACAAAGTTGTTTTGTAAGTACAACTTACCCTCACATGAAAGAGCTCCCCCGCACCTTCGCAGTCGTTTGACGTAATTATAGGGGTATGAACGTGCACGTAGCCATTATCCTGAAACAAGAGAGAACATTGAAAGTTGCCAGTCCAAGGATATTACGTGTCAACTCCAAGGAAGATTCCAACATGCGCAAGTCAGGATTCATCTATCAGGCCAGGACCAAAGACAACATGTGTAACCTTTTAGAATAGCTTCTACGTTATGTGAGAGATATCCTGGCATGTGCTAAACACTAGTTGGATTTCTGGAGCGTGCAACTTTAGTGCCAGATTCTTCACGTGTTCGCATTATAGAAATAATCCTGCAGAGGGCTCTATAACCACAACAATTCTATCATGCGAATAGAGTGCTCCATTACTTACTAGTCCACAGTGCCAAAATCTCTGTAGGAAACAAGTATTTACATCTGAAAGCCTGAGAGAGAAATAAAGGCCTCTCAGGCAAATGAGACTATGGAAAGAGCACATTTAGACTGTAAGCAGAAGGGACCACGCTTCCTGTACAGCTCCTAGCACAACGCAGCCCAGCCATGGTTGGGTCTCTTGACACAAAAATAATATAAATAAATGTCAGCTCCACATTATTTATGTATGCAAAACCCCATGAGTGCACCTATGCAGGGCTCTAGGGGCCTTTCAAAATATAAACACAAACAAACACAGCAACCTCCCTGAAACAGGGAGCAGAATACCCACCCCTCCAGCCATAAATCCCATCCCTCAGCACATCCCTCCTCCCGCACAAAAGCCTGGGAAAATAAATGGGATTTGCCGCCTACCCTAAATGTCAGCGAATTGGGGCTATCTGAACCAAAGAATTTGGGGAAGGAAGGGGCACGTGAATTTGTAAAGTTCAGGGCTGGTGTACAATACATTTTACGGGAAGACATTTAAAGTAACAGGTAGGGAGTAGAGTTTCTAAAGTCCAATGTACTTTATGGCAGCTACCACCATTAAGCTGGCAGTAGAGTGCATTTTACATTAGCAGACTTCCTCCTTGGCTTAGGAAGTGCCTGAGAAGTAGGCTCATCACAGGGGTGCCCAGAACCACAGTCCCCCTCCTTAAGAGACTTAGCCCAGTTTCCATTATCAAACCACAACAAATATTACGGTAACATTAGTGGCTCTGCCATGAACCCACAGCAGCAGGGGAGTTCAGAGCTCAGAGGAGATATTCATGCTGCATATTCTTCACTGGGTGTGTCTACACTGCAATTAGACACCTGTGGCTGGCCCATGCCAGCTGATTTGGGCTTGTGGGACTCGGACTGTGGGGCTGTTTAATTAAGGTGCAAACATTCCAGCTCAGGCAGCAGTCTGAGCTCTGGGACACCCCCCCATCGCAGCCTTAGCCTGGACATTTACACCACAGCCCCATTAAAAAGCCCCACAGCCCGAGCCCCATGAACCCAAGTCAGCTTGTACATTAATATGGAGATATCCTATCTCATAGAACTGGAAGGGACCTCGAAAGGTCATCAAGTCCAGCCCCCTGCCTTCACTAGCAGGACCAAGTACTGATTTTTGCCCCAGATCCCTAAGTGGCCCCCTCAAGGATTGAACACACAACCCTGCGTTTAGCAGGCCAATGCTCAAACCACTGAGCAATCCCTCCCCCCAAGCATGCCAGATGTGGGTGTCTAACTGCAGTGTAGATATACCCACTGTATCTAGGAGCATAGGGTCCTTAAGGCTAGGAGGGGTATTCACATCTCACAAGTATTGAACTACCCAAGGGTAAAGTTAAAGGTAGGTTTCTAACCTTAGACATCCAAAGCAAAAATTCTAGCATTAATCAGGCACTGTGTGAAAAAGTCCTTGGGATAACAGCATTTTTAAAAAATGAAAAGAGGCTTGGACTACTGCATGATATAGTTAAAGACCTACTGTTTACATTTTAGCTTTGTGCTCTTTTTAGTTTTGCACGATGAAAACAGACCAGTTAGTTTCGTTTTCCAGTTCTTATGCACAGTGCTGCAATGTTGGATTGCAAGTACTACATGGGAAGAATTGGATTCTTTTTCTTTTTTTTTTTTAAAAGTCATTTCCACTGGATCACAATGAAATAAAATAAATAAGACATGTTCTTGTTGGTCTTAGCATTTGCGAAAGCTTATTTTTACAAACATCTTAGTCTGTGGCCAACTTTGACCTTGCATTCATTGTCCCTTCAAAAATCCATTCAAGTATCATTAAGCATCTAAATTCAAAATATATATGACGTTAAGCAGAAGAACTCCACATGAAAAATATCACAATATTGAAAATAACTACAGATGAAGTATTTGCTTTAGTGGCAGTAAGATATACCCACTTTATCAGAATTTCATGCTTATTGGTAATTCTAACAGCATTTTCCTATTGCTCTTTAAAACCTCCTTCAGGGTAAGATGTTCATCAACATCCATCTCTGTCTTTGCAACCATCAGAAGTCAAACAACTGTGGGTATTGCCATCTAGTGGGCAAACACTAGTACTGACTTTTCATAATGAAGTGATGATGTAGCCCTGTTGGTCCCAGGATATGAGAGACAAGGTAGGCGAGGTAATATTTTATTGGACCAACTTTTGCTGGTGGAAGAAGAGCTCTGTATAGCTTAAAAACTTGTACCGACCAACAGAAGTCAATCCAATCAAAGATATAACCTCACCTACCTGGTCTTTTTACCTATAAGTAAGGCTACGAATATGTCACGGAGGTCATGGAAGTCACGGAATCCGTGAATTCCTTTGACCTCTGTGACATTTTCTGCCTGGGGCAGGAGCTCCCAGCCAGCCACCCTCACCCTGCAGTTCCCAGGCCTACTCTAGTGGGGGGACCCTGCAGCTTCCCAGCTGCAACAGGGGGACCGCCCACAAAGTTGCGGGTGGCTGGAGGTCCCTGCAGCTCCCAGCTGTGGCAGGGGACCACCCTGAGCTACCAGCTGCCTCGGGGAGCCAAGGGGATTCCATAGCAGCCCAGCCCCCACGGGCAGGGGGACCCCAGAGCTCCCATTCCCCACAGCAACAGGGGACCTGACAGTACCAGCAAGAGTGGGTGCTGAACCCGCCTCCCCATTTTGTCAGGGATATTTTTAGTAAAAGTCAGGGACAGGTCACAGGCTTCGGTGAATTTTTGTTTACTGCCCGTGACTTGTCCCTGACATTTACTAAAGATATCTGTGACACAAACTTAGTCTTACCTATAAGGAGCTGGTACAGTACAGAAATTAACAGTAGCTTTAACTGGCACGATATTTCTATCTTAAAGCAATCCTAAAATCCATACGATATTGCACAGTTCTCTCTTGAGAAGGTTAAGCTTGGCTTAGTCTAAGTTTCAGATTTGAAATACCAAGGCTCTCTGGAACTATAACTTCAAATTACAAAGAGGTCTGACTCATCCTTTTATGACAGTAAACTGCCTAATAATCCACAAGTCTAGTTTTGGAGGTAGAGTGCTTGGCATGTAGTTTTAACTCGAGTCATAGAGTTTAAAGCCAGAAGGGATAACCAGATTCTCACATAGACCACAGGCCACGTGCACACTAACCCAACAACTGAAAGAGACCAAAGTATTACAGCCTACAGGAGACTAGACTATAATGTGCCGCAGGCAGAGAACAGGAGGGATCAAGGTCCACAAGTGCCTGAGGCACCCGCAATGGGAAGGAAAGGATTAAGTGAGATATATCCAGATAATCCTGGCAAGTGACCCACATCTTGGAAAGGAAGGCAAAACCTCCCCTTCCTCCCCCCCGGATCATTGCCAATCTGTGCCGGGGAAGATTCCTTCCTGATCCACATATGGTGATGAGTTAGACACTGAGCATGTGAGCAAGAACCAGCCAGCCAAGCACCTGAGAGAACGTTCGGTACCCCCTCAGAGCCCTGGCCCTCCCCCTCCAGTCTCCCATCTCCAGCTTGGGCCAACCCTGCTTGAGAGGAAGGAGATAAACAAAACAAAATGCACTGGGGGGGAGGCAGAGAATCCCTTCCCGGATCCCTCTCGTTGGCTCCATGGAAACACATTGTATGGATCCTAGAGCAAAGTAAATAAGGTTTTTAAAATATTTAAGAAGCTTCATTTAAATTAAAATGCAGAGCCCCCCGGACTGGTGGCCAGGACCCGCACAGTGTGAGTGCCACTGAAAATCAGCTTGCGTGCCACCTTCGGCACGCATGCCACAGGTTGCCTACCCCTGTAACAGAGCCTGGAGATTTAAAATAAAAATGTTTTTTATTTAAAAAAACTTGAAAATTCTCAAAATCAAAACATTTCATTTGACCTGAAATGATTTTCATGACCTCAGGGGTCAAAGTATGTGGGGGAGAAAGGGGAAGAATAGTGGTAACACTTCTGCCCTCTGCCCACAAAACACAGAATCTGGGATACTAAAGGTATGTCTACACTGCAGCTGGGAGGTGTAGGGATTAGATTAGCATAAGTACGTCACACAGGGGAGTGGATTTTTCACACCACTGAGAGATGCAGCTATACTGATGTAAGTTCCCAGTGCATGCCGGTCCTAAGTCAGTGCCAGAACTAGGAATAGAACCTCAGAGACCTGATTCCATGTCTCCCACTGTCACCCATTACATAACCGCAATGGGAAGGCGGGAGTGTTATGTGGCACCATCATTTGTATATGTGAAAACACAGTAACAAGATCAAGCGAAGAAGCAGAGCACCTTGAAAAATGAGTGGATCGCTGCAGTAGCTTCACTGCGTACCCTCAGGAGGGAGCTCAATGTGTTGGTCCTGCATCGTAAGTGAGGGAACTGCCGGCTGTATTCCAGAGGTTGCCTCTCTCTTGGTTTAAAAGGGAACGTCTAAAGAAAGGACAGGAAAAAAACAACCTTCAGAACCTGCAACTAGAATAATTTTACTGATATCCATGAAATATCATCACTGCCTATTAAAGTTCAATAAGTGATACAGGTCAGAAGCAAAATAATAGTTTTTTCCAGAGTACTTTGTGGATTTTACAAAGACAACCAGAAAGAGAATGAACCACAAGGGACAAATGTTGATCACTTTTGGAAAATGCTCAGATACCACAGCAATAGTGTCCATATAAGCACTTATATAGAATTAGAATTTCAACAGGTCTCAGTGCCAAAGTAAGTGGCTAGATTTTCAGAAGAACCCAGCACGGTGGGTGCCAATCACTTTCTGACATCTTGCTGTAAGTTTCACGGTGGCAACAGAGAACTTTTGGAGATCTGATTCCAATTGTGCGTGCTGAGCAGTTGGGAAATCTGGCCCACAATTCTTTAGCAAATCCAGTCCTTAGTATCAAGTTAGTTTCACAGTTTCCTCCCTATGCTCAGTCTACTAGTCAGTTTCTCCCTTAATGAAAAGGCCCTTGTCCACATCAATGGGAGAGTAGAAGATGCTTTAAAAACATTAAAAATAGAGATGACTTCAGAAAAAATAGCAGGAAATACAGTTTGAAATGTGCACTGTCAGAAACGGGAATATTTTGAAATTAGTCATGTTCCAAAAGGTATCCTGTGAGCTTGACTGTTAAGTGCAATAACATACCAGAGTATCACAGGGTCCTACCACACGAATATTTTCAGCTTTCAATTCCACATTTTGCATCCTATGAAGACTTTTTACCAGTTTCCCTTGCACTTCCACGGCGCTTCCAAAAGTCAGATCTCTGGAAAAAACAACATTAACAACAATGTATCACTATGGCCCTGACATAAAGCCCATTGAATTTCAGGGACTCATGTTGACTTCTTTGGGTTAATTTAGATCAAGCCCTATGCTTACAGTATCTATCATCACAAACAGGCAGCTTGTTACAATTTGATTGTTATATTTTATTCACATGGCACTCAATATATCCCCATGGAAAGCATCTGGTGGGTGGGTGGGGGTGTGTATGTGTGAACCCAGGCTTCCAAGAGTCTGGAGATTTTAAATTAGTTGATGCATAAACCACCAAGCTGTCCATCTTGCAAGAAATAAATTTGCACAGGATCGTCTTCTGGAGCTGAAAATTAATTAAGCCTAAATGTTTATTTTTAATTAGAAGCAAGCTCTCCATGACTGATCCAAGATGAGCCCCAATGTCTGTTCATAAGGAAAGGCCTCAAGGTTTCCACCCCCTCTGTGCTCTCTCTTGCGCTGAGCCTGCAAAAGTGGTGCCTCAGCTAGAAACACTGACTGCATCTGGCGCAAAAGGCAGGAAAAGACTAAGGAGCCAGTTGAGGAAAGACTAACATGGCAACCCTAGCTTCTGATAAGGTACAGCCTGACTTACACAGGAAGAATAAGCCACCGGGGGAAGCCAACCCATGGAAAAAGCACTATGAAACCTGGCCCCAATGAGTCAATAGGAATTTTGTCACTGACTTCAGTGAAGACAAAATTTCAGTGTGAAAGTGCCCCCTACTTCCTACTCCCTTCAGAACCAGCTAACCCAGCTCCTTAACTGACAGCTATTGAACGACACCAAATGCAACACTCTCAGCAACTGCTGAATGTACTGCCCCTGCAGCACTCACATCCCTGCTGCCACAGGAGGTGAGACACCAGGCCTGGGAATCGATGCCCTTAGTCTAAGATAGCGTGGAGCTGAGCCCTACAACCATGTCATCAACCCTTTCCAAACAAGAATCTGCACAGAAATTTCTTTAAATATGTAAAATCTGCAAACCTATGTTCCAAGGTTGGGTCGGCTACAACCTGGAGGCTTTCCAAAGAACTGCCATCATTTATGTGCAGGAACAAAACCTCTTTCTGGGACCGGACAGAACGAACCCAGCCCTGGAGGAGGAAGAAAATAAAAGTTGGTGATTGCCTGGTTTGAACTCAATCTAGTTATATGCAGGACCCAACTGACACCGAGCAAGTCATTTTGAGCCTGATCCAACTCCCATTGGAGTCAATGGAAAGATTCCCTTAGGACCCAATCCTGATTCCAGTGAAATCAGTGGTAGCTTTACTATAGACTTCAAAGCAAGTAGGAGTAGATCCTGAGGCAGAGGCACCAACATTTCGCCTCAGCATAACAGGGATCCATCTGAATCTCCACGGAGCTGGGAAGATTAAAGTCAGTGACAGACTTTGAAGATGAAAAGCATTCCATAAATGCTATATCATTATTAATTATGTCTCTTGTAAACACTCCTTATTGCAACAACAGAGACAATCAGAACACCATTCCTTTAAAGGGCAGTGTCATGGTAATTCGCACATATTGTTCTTTTTCACTGCTATGTACAACTATCTGCGGGAAGCTTGAAACTGAAATCTGTTTCCTAACTGGCTATTTGTTCATAGCTACCGTGCATATGTACTGCCTTAATAAAGAGGCCAATGTCAAGGAGATTAAGTCCAGAATGTAGGCTTTGTTTAAGGGGAAAAAATCAAAACCAATTAATATTACTATTAATTATTTGTATTATCATAGCACTTAGTCATGGACTAGAACCTATTGTGCTAGGCACTCTACAAATGCAGAATTAACAGAAATATTTCACTGTTTTGGGTGGTTTTCAAATTAAAAAAGTTTTCTAGCTGGACTTAAATTTAAAATAAAAAAACTGACAAAACTTTTATTAGCGCAGAGTTAAAGTTGCCTGGTGATAACATGCACCCTTCCAGAATGTCCAGTTCAGCAAAACTCACATGTGTGAAAACAAGGAAATACAGAGTTAAGGTAAATGCCCATGAAACCTTGATTCTGTCCCCCTGGAGCTGGCAATAGTCGCTAAGAATTATCTTCATGCACTCCAGCTGCATTCAGTGCATGAGGTGTGGCTGTACTGTGGCGAAGGAATAAGATAGAGCAGCTTAGAAGAGCTGTAATTGTGATACAACGTGATCTGGGAGACTGTGGTGCTCTGGGGGTGTGCGTGAGCTCCTCTTTCTGAGGCCTGTATGTGTGATCAAAGGAAAAAAATGCATATGAACTTTGGGAGATCTAGCATACCTCATTTCATCGCTGTGATGTATAGGCTGCGTCATTAGAAGAGCCCAGAGATCATCAGCAGTGCAGAGGAGATAGGAGTGGCATGGAAGTTTAATTAAGGGGAAGCAAAAGTAGAGTGTTTGATGGTATTGTGTGTCTAGGGTTCAAGGTCTTGTAAGTGTAGATGTGGTGTTCAATTTGTGGAGCAGGCTAAGTGTAGGGAGCTCCTGTTCCATATAGGGCAAAGGCAGAATGTGAGTACGGTCTTATTGGGGCATCACTCAAAGCCCCTCCCCGCATTGCCCCACCACTATTTTTAGTACACTAGTGCGATCAGAACTAGCATGGGTATGTCTCCTCCAGCTGGAATTTACATCTTCAGTTCAAAGAAAGTAGGCAACTGCAGAGCCCATCCAGCTACTCTGGAGAAGCCTCTGCAAGATGATGATCTTCAGAAAGGGCTGAATTAGAGGAGTAGTAATAAGAACTCCACAGAAATGACTAAGTGAATTAACAACATAAAACCCCCACCCACCTGGACTTTAATATCACCAGCCAACTCCTGGGCCTCTAGCGCCTCGCAGACCCTCAGTCTTGCAGCCTGCGTGTGCTTGGGACAAGGAGCAGAGGAACAACGGCGAAGAGCCAGGAGCAGACACCGTGCCCCAAACATTGCTAAAGACCTTCTGCACCTGCCCCCCTACTTACACCCAAGACCCCACTCAGACTCAGCTACCTTGTCCTCATATGATATGCTCCTCCTGCCTCCAGATGCCACTCCCACAACTGTCTTCACATGCACCCTATCATGTCCTCCAACCCCCCTACATCCGCCCTGCCTGGTAATGTAAAGAGACTCCACTCAGCCTCGGCAGCCTCGTTCTCAGATACCCCACCAACCCCCACCCTACCCTCAGAGCCCCCCCAAGCCCAGCTGCCCCTGCCCTACCCCCAGAGCCCCCCAAGCCCAGCTGCCCCCTGCCCTACGCCCAGAGCCCCCCAAGCCCAGCTGCCCCCTGCCCTACGCCCAGAGCCCCCCAAGCCCAGCTGCCCCCTGCCCTACGCCCAGAGCCCCCCAAGCCCAGCTGCCCCCTGCCCTACGCCCAGAGCCCCCCAAGCCCAGCTGCCCCCTGCCCTACGCCCAGAGCCCCCCAAGCCCAGCTGCCCCCTGCCCTACGCCCAGAGCCCCCCAAGCCCAGCTGCCCCCTGCCCTACGCCCAGAGCCCCCCCAAGCCCAGCTGCCCCCTGCCCTGCCCCCAGAGCCCCCCG
>NC_048298.1:329653644-329821302 GCF_013100865.1 Trachemys scripta elegans | reverse complement strand
GTGTCCCTGCACCGCGTCCCCAGGAGGCCAGCGCCCCGCCCAGGCCGCAGCAGCTCCTCCCGGAGGAGGGGGCGGGGATGAAGGCCCCGGTTAAAGCGGCCCGATCCCAGGCCCGGACCGATCGACCCACGTGAGACCAAACCAAGCAGGCGGCGGCGGCACCCCCCCGCGTCACGCACACTCACGTGACCCCTCGTAGCCAAGGTCGCCGCAAGAGGTCAAGATGAGCCTATCAGGAGGCGGGGCGATGTCCGGAAGTACCTGCTGTAGGCGCAAGGTGCTCTGGGAATTGTAGTTCGCGGCTCAGAGGCCGGGTGGCGGGCCGCCTCCTGCAGAGATCCCGGCGCGGGGGGTGGCGCAGCCCTGGGCTGGTGCCAGGGCCAGGTGGGGGTCGGGTTACCTATCTCGCTGCGAGGAGACGCAGTATACAAATTAGCTACTTTATATGCAAATTATATGTAATATGCAGAGGTAAAATAATGACGCGGGGTTCGGGTTTGTGGAAGCGGCGGCGTGACGGGCCCAGGACTCCTGGGTCCCGGCCCCAGAGCCCGGGCTGGGGGGCGGGGCTCGGGACTCCTGGGTCCCGGCCCCAGAGCTCAGGTGTGGGGCGGGGCTCGGGACTCCTGGGTCCCGGCCCCAGAGCCCGGGCTGGGGGGCGGGGCTCGGGACTCCTGGGTCCCGGCCCCAGAGCCCGGGCTGGGGGACGGGGCTCGGGACTCCTGGGTCCCGGCCCCAGAGCCCAGGTGGGGGGCGGGGCTCGGGACTCCTGGGTCCCAGCCCGGGCGGGGGCGAGAGGTCCTGTTGGAGCAGGACAGGAGTCAGGCCTCCTGTGTCTTATTCCCAGCTGTGGCAGGGAGGCACCAGCTGGTGGTTAGAGTAGGTCCGAGGAGGAGACAGGACTCCTGGCCTCTGTTCGTGAAGTGGGTTCTAGCCCACAAAAGCTTGTGCCCAAATACATTTGTTAGTCTCTAAGGTGCCACAAGGACCCCTTGGTGTTTTTGCTGATACAGACCAACACAGCTTCCACTCTGAAACTAGTCCTTGTGTAGTCTTTGGGCAAGAAGATCCCCATCTCTGTACCTTCCTTGCCCATTCTGGACACTGGAGATAACAGGTTTTGACTTTACCCCTGTACGCTGCTCTGAGTCCCCTGGAATGAAAGGCAGCTCTCAAGGGGGCAAGTGCTGTTAAGAGGCAGGAGTGGGACAAAGAGGGTTAAATTAACACAAACTCCTCTTGTGTCCCAGCTGCTTGGCTGCTTGTTCTGCCCAGTTTGTACTTCCCTCTACAGAAACTTCTTCCTCAGAGTTTTTTGCAAAGAAGTTCTCGATCTGGGGGGATTCCCAGTGAGACATTGGTCTTCCTGCCCTCGCTTTTCCTGTATTCTTCCCCTTCTGAGCTGCAGTGGCTTTTGGGGCTGGGTGCTGCTGAGCTGGCCCTCTAGCAGAGAAACCACATGCCTCATTGCACAGACCCTCCAGGTGAGAAAAGAGTTGGTGAGCAGAGTCCCCAGCAGTGGGAAAGAAGCCCCCTTGGGCTCTGAGAAAGGGGAGGAGAAAAGCTTTTAATCTGCCCAGCTTTGATGGTTTGCTGTTTCCCTTGTGATGCCTTCACTCACACTAAGTGCCTCTTCTCCTTCAAGCTTCTTAGGCTGCTTTACAGCCCTTCCTCTTAATTTGCCCCCAAATAGCTGATGCCCCCACATGCTGCAGAAGGCCCAGGTGAACTCAGGGCTTTGAAAACAACAAGGAGTCTGGTGGCACCTTAAAGACTAGCAGATTTATTTGAGCATAAGCTTTCGTGGGTAAAAACCTCACTTCTTCAGATGCATCAGGGCTTTGAGTTTCTTTTGAAAGACCAACTGGAGGAAATAGGAATCTGGGGCAGGGGAATCAGTCTGGAGAAGGTGTAGTATTCAGGTATAGCCAGTCCTGTGATCTGGCCCAGCCAACCTCCCTAAGAGGTCAGTTCTCCAACTCCACTGAATTTTCTGGGCGAGAGACAGGTAATGAACAAATTTTTGGAACAAATTGATTAATTAAACAGTAATAAGTCACCAGGACCAGATGGTATTCACCCAAGACTTATGAAGGAACTCAAATATGAAATTGCAGAACTACTAACTGTGGTATGTAAATCATTTAAATCACCTTCTGTACTAGATGACTGGAGGATAGCTAAAGTTACACCAATTTTTTAAAAAGGCTCCAGAGGTGATCCTGCCAATTACTTGGTTGAAACTATAGTAAAGAACAGAATTATCACACACATAGATGAACATGATTTGTTGGGGAAGAGTCAACATGGTTTTTATAAAGGGAAATCATGCCTCACCAATCTACTAGAATTCTTTGAGGTGGTCAACAAGCATGTGGACAAAGGTGTTCCAGTGGATATAGTGTACTTAGACTTTCAGAAAGCCTTTGACAAGATCCTTCACCAACGGCTCTTAAGCAAACTAAGTAGTCATGGGATAAGAAGAAAGATCCTTTCATGGATCAGTAACTGGTTAAAAGATAGGAAACAAAGGGTAGGAATAAATAGTCAGTTTTCAGACTAGAGAGAGGTAAATAGAGGTGTCCCTCAGGGGTCTGTAGGCTACTCACCTGTGTTCTGCTGTCACAGAGACTGTTTCTGTGATGTCTCTCCAATGCTCCTGGATGAAAGGCAGGAAGATCCCTGCTGGCATATCCTTCATCCGCTCCTCATGATGGGGTAGAAGTTTTGCCTCAGCTCAGCCATGGGTCAGGCTGGCTCAGCACTGACACTGAGTCAGGAGGCACCAATATTATTGTGGCTTTGGGTTTATGAACAGTTTTGCTGGTTAAATCCCGAATAGTTGGATGATTTTTTTATTTATTTTTTTGCTCAGATACTAGAGTGCTGAGTGCATAGGCGCTGACTCTGTGGGTGCTCAGGGGCTGGAGCACCCACAGGGAAAAATTAGTGGGTGCTCCAGCCAAGCTCCTCTCACCCCCCCGCTCCACCCTCTCCCTCTCCCCCGAGCACACCGCGTCCCCGCTCCTCTGCCTACCTCCTACGCTTCCCGCCGCCAAACAGCTGTTTGGCGGCACTTAGGACTTTCCAGGACGGAGTGGGGAGAAGCAGGGATGCGCACGCTCAGGGGAGGAGGCGGAGAAGAGGCGGGGCAGGGACTTGGGGGAAGGGGGCGGGAAGGGGGCCAGGGACTTTTGAGAAGGGGTGGAATTGGGGCGAGGGCAGTGCAGGGATGGCGCCGGGGTGGGGGGGTTGAGCACCCACCGGGACCAGTGGAAGTCGGCGCCTATGGCTGAGTGCATATAAAGAACCTATGTACGGTGGATGAGAAGCCTGGAGCTGCCTAAAGCCAAAGACAGGGAGAGTGTGAGGTATTAACATGAACTTCAGACTCTTGAGTCAGCTCTACACTCCGTGCCAACGGGCACAGCTCCATGGGCTTCAGCAGAGCTATGCTGACTTATACCAGCTGAGGATCTAGGCGCAGATCTCCACGGACACGCTTGAAGGGGATTGGTCAGTTATACACACAGGGAGATGTGAACTCTCTTCTAGTAGCTATGTCAGTGCATTAAAGCCAACTCCAGCTGCTGAATTTCTCAAGAGAAAGTTGGGTTTGATATGAACCCAGAACCCTGAGCGGGGTTACTTCCCTTTGTCCATCTGGCCGGCTTTAGGCCAATTCAACCAATTCCCCTGAATCGGGCCCCGCCCCTAAGAGGGCCCCGCGCCCAAGCCCGGTACAGCGTACCGGCAAGAGTCAGTGTGCCGTACCGGGGTGGCCCAGCTTCCCCTGGGGGCAATTTAGAGGGCCTGGGGCTCCCAGCAGGGGCTGGTGCCCCAGGCCCTTTAAATTGCCACCAGAGCCCCACTGCTGGAGCCCTGGGGTAGGGCTGCAGGGCTCTGGGGGCTATTTAAAAAGTCCAGGGCTCCCATTGCTTCTACCGCCCTGGCCCTTTAAATAGCCGCTGGAGCCCTGCCACTTTCCCAGGGCTCCCGCGGCTATTAGAAGGGCTGGGGCGGTGGAAGCAGGGGAGCCCCGGGCCCTTTAAATAGCCCCCAAGCCCCAGGCTGCTGCTGCTACCCTGGTGGGGGAGGAGGAGGGGGCACTTACCGTACAGGGTGGGCTGTACCCGCACCCTCTGCTCACGCCAGCCCGTCTCCAGCCAGCCCCACACCCCCTGCCCTGCCCGCACCCAGCCCCTGCCACACCCCCTGCCCTGCCCGCACCCAGCCCCTGCCATACCCCCTGCCCTGCCCGCACCCAGCCCCGCACCCCCTGCCCACAGCCAGCCCCTGCCACACCCCACTGCAGCCCTGACCAAAGCCAGCCAACCCCACACCCCTCCCGTCTGCACCAGCCCTGCACCCCCTGCCCTGCCTGCAGCCAGCCCCGCACCCCCTGCCCTGCCTGCAGCCAACCCCTGCTGCACCCCCCTGCCTGAAGCCAGCCAGTCCCACACTCCTCTGTCTCTAGCCCTACCAACCCATGCCACACCCCCCTGTGGCCCTGCCTGAAGCCAGCCAGCCCCGCACCCCTTGCCCTGCCTGCTGCCAGACCCTACCTCTAGTCAGCCCCTGCCCTGCCTCCAGCCAGCCCCATGTCCACTGCAATTCCCAGGGCAGTAACCCTGCACACCTGCTTCAATGAGGGGGGCAGGGAGCAGCTGGGACCCACACATGTGAAACGGAGCTCATTTCTAGTTCAGGCCCATCTTTTTAAAAAAGAACTTTAGGTCGGGTTAACATACATCCGTATTTTCCCGGACATGTCAGGCTTTTTGGTTCTTAAATCGCCGTCCGGGAGGAATTTTTAAAATTTAAAAAATTCCTCCCGGGAAAATACGGACGTATGATAGGTAACCCTATTGGTACAAAAAATACATACTGTGGCACATCCCTTAAATCAGAACTTTTTATAGGGAACCAGTTGCTAAGAAATGAAAGGCTTTTTTTAATGTGGTTTTTTTTTAGTCATCCCTGCTGGGGCCCCGCCAAAAATGTTCGAATTGGGCCCAGCACTTCCTAAAGCTGGCCCTGCTGGTAGCTGTTGGTTAGCTTGTCTGTGACAGACAGGATTGGCTTATTGCGGAAACCAAGCTGCCTTTGCCAGTTTCCTAGGAAAGTGGCTCTGAACCATTCCAGACGACTGAACCCCTTTCAGGAGTCTGATTTGTCTTGTGTACCCCCAAGTTTCACTTCACTTAAGAACCACTTGCTTACAAAATCTGACATAAAAATACAAGTGTCACAGCCCACTCTTACTGAAAAAATGCTGACTCTCATTTTTATCATATAATTATAAAATAAATCAATTGGAATATAAATATTGTACTTACATTTCAGTGTATAGTATATAGAGCAATATAAACAAGTCATTGTTTGTATGAAATTTTAGTTTGTACTGACTTTGCTAGTGCTTTTTATGTAACCTGTTGTAAAACTAGGCAAATATCAAGATGAATTGATGTTTCCCTGGAAGATCTCTGTGTTCTCCAGGGGTACAGGTACCCCTGGTTGAGAACCACTGTTCTAGGAGAGCTTGCCATGCATGGGAGTGGCACTGCACCATACAGTCTGATTTCCCTCCATTTACAATCTCTCTGCTTTGCAGATGAGCAATACTGTGGCCAGGAAATGCAGAAGCAGTGGGAGGGACTAGGCAGCAGCAGAATCAAATAGGAAGAGGCAGGAGAGGGCTCTTTTTAAATCTAGCAATAGCCTAAGTTCCAGATGTATTTTCTTTCTTTTTGTTTTTAATAAAATTTACCTTTTTTAAGAACAGGATTGGGTTTTTTGTGTCCTAAGAGGTTTGTGCATGTGTTGCTTAATTAGCTGGTGGCAACAGCTGATTTCCTTTGTTTTCTTTCTCAGCTCTTCCCTGGGAAGGGGGGAGAATGAAAGGGCTTGAGGGTACCCCACAGAGAGGAATTCCCAAGTGCGCCTTACTGGGTCCCAAGAGGTTTTTTTGCGCTTGGGTGGTGGCAGCATCTACCGATCCAAGGTCAGAGAGAAGCTGTAACTTGGAAGTTTAATACCAGCCTGGTAGGGTGACCAGACGTCCCGATTTTATCGGGACTGTCCCGATATTTGCTTCTTTGTCCCGTGTCCCGACCAATGTTTGGTCGGGACACTGGACAAACAAGAAATTTTGCCCTCCCGGAGGGAATCTCGCCCCCCCTCCCGCCCCGGCTCTGCCCCCTCCTTCCCCCATTGGCTCCCTCCCCAAATCCCTGCCCTGGCCCCGCCTCTTCCCCAACCACCCGGCATTCCTCCTCCTTCCCAGGCTTGCAGCTGCATGGCGGCGCAAGCCGGGAGGGAGGGGGGTGGTGGCAGCGTCTGGATCCTGGAGCTGGTGAGTCAGCTCTGGCACCTGGGCACTGGGCGGGCAGGCAAAGGGGGGCTGGCAAGGGAGGGAGACAGGGGGCTCAGCTCTGAGGGCTCTTGCCCAGCCCCCGGGCCGCTGCACATGGGGGCTCGGGGCCGGGAGCGCAGCGCGGAGATTGCTCCAGCCCTGGAGCCCGCGGGGCAGCGCGGTGGGTCCGGGCGGGGGCAGCGCGGAGCGTGCAAGGGTCGGGTGGGCGGCACATGGGTGTGGGCCGAATCCCCACTGCTGCTGGGTAACCCCATGCCTCTCCCTCCCGCTCGCGGCTGCAGCTCCTTCCCAGTGGGACGTGCCTCCCGCCCCCCAGCCCGCCCCGGGCAAATGCGGCGTGCATCCCGCCGCCGGCGGGGAGCCCCACGCCTCTCCCTCTCGGCTGCGCTCCAGGGGCTCCTTCCCAGCGGGAGGGAGACTAGGCACGGGGGATGCGTGCCGCATGTGCCCGGGGCGGTGGGAGGCGCGTCCTGCCGCGAAGGAGCCGCAGCCGCGAGCAGGAGGGAGAGGTGCGGGTCTCCCCGGCAGCAGCGGGGATTGGGCCCGCGCCACCCACCCGGCCCCTGCCCGCTCCGCGCTGCCCCCACTGGGACCCACCGTGCGTCGCATGTGCCCGGGGCGGGCGGCTCCGCGGGGAGGGCAGCGTGCGCGGCCGGGGCCTGCTAATGCCCCTGGCCCCTTTGAAACTCCTTTTTTTTGCTCCACCCCCCCGACCCCTCTGCGTCCCAATATTTTATATCTCTGATCTGGTCACCCTACAGCCTGGAGTGGCCAGTATTAATTTTTAGAATCCTTGCGGGCCCCCACCTTCTACACTCAAAGTGCCGGAGTGGGGAATCAGCCTTGACAGCCCCAGATTGCTAATGCCACTGCCCTTGAAACTTTTAGAGAAACTGATCTGAGGGAAAAGAAATTGCAGATCCAGGATTGTACCAGTCGCTCATTTCACTAGAACTATTGACTTTGGGAAACTCTAATGTGCCAGTGGGGATCTAGCTGTTGCATGGAGACATGGATAGACAGTCAGATATTCCAAGCGCAACACATATCCAGGAGAATAAATAATAGTGACTCTCATTAATATCTGGCACTTAAAACAACTTACCTAGGTGTCTGAAAGTGTCTGATAATGATGAGTTAATTAAATGTACTAATTAATCTGGTGTTAATCTTTAACCTCAGCTCTTTGGTAGCCTCCTGTGCTTTCTGTTGCTGTGTGCAGGGGAGGGTGTGACTCCTGTGTTCACCCCTTTCACAGGATTATGATAATTTTGTAGAAAGTATGCCTTGTGAGGTATCATTTGAAAACTCATAATTTGCTGATCATCATTGTCCTGGTAAAAATGTGTGGCAACACTGTATGTAAAGTTATAAGATTCCACTGTATGGTATTACTAAGACACGTTTCAAGGCTGGGGATCGGCCACAAACCAGTTCCCAAAGACAAAAGGCAAGCCAACCCCTCATCCAGGTGTCAACAAAATCAAATGGACCATCACCTGGGTAAGTGGCCATTCTTTGGCAGGAAAGAGGATGTGGGCGAAAAGCTATATCTTGACAAAAAAACAGCTGGGGGTTCCCATCCACACAGATTTCTGTGTCCTGAACCTCAGCTGGAGATCAGGAGTGGCAGAAGCTTCCTAAAAGTGGAGGGGGGGCCCCACTGGTGACCAAACTGTGGCTCTGCCCCCCATGCTGCCCCTTCCTTCCAAGGTCCCACCCCCTGCACCACCCCTTTTCTCCGAGCCCTCATCCTCACACTGCCCCTTCTTCCCAAACCCCTGCCCTTGAGCCGCCCATGCCCCTGAGCCCCCACCCTCGCACTGTCCCTTCCCCGAGGCCCCACTCCTGTGCCGCCTCTTCCCCCAAACCCTCCTGCTTGCTCCTCTCTGCCTCCTCCCCCCAGTCACTTGCCCTTACAGCCAGTAAAAAGTGGGAAGGCATAGCCCTCCCACTTTTAAAAATGATAGGGCCATGGCCCCCTGGGTCCCCCTGCAGGAGATGCTTCTTGAGGAAGAGAAAGAACCATAAGGAGAAAGAGCAGATGCCCCAAATTATTCCCCCCCTTCTCTCTGCTCACGGCACCCACGCCACCGGAAGAACAAAGGAAACAGCATTGGACTGGGAGGAGAGATCCTGACTGAAAGAAGTTCGGCCAGTAAGCCCTGGTCTACTCTACAGAATTCCTTTGGTCGAACTACGTCCCTCAGGGATATGAATAATCCACACCCCTGAGCGATGTTGTTACACTGACCTATGTGTAGACAGCGCTATGTGGCCGGGAGAACATCTCTCGCTGACATAGCTACCGCCTCTCGCAGAGGTGGAGTTATTAAGCTAACAGGGGAGCTCTCTCTCGTTGCCTGAGGGCATCTTCACCGGAAGTGCTGCACCAGCAGCGGCGCCAATGCAAGTTTGTAGAGCAGGACTGCCCTAAGACTGCTGAAATGTGATGAGAGAGACCTTTGCTTTGAATTTACTCTAGTTTGTTAAGTTAGGCGTTAGTTGCATTTTACTTTTATTTTTCTTGTAACTAATTCTGACTTTTATGCCTCATTATTATATTCCCTTAAAATCTATCCTTTTGTAGTTAATAAACTTGTTTCATTATTTTATCTAAACAAGTGTGTTCGGGAAACTCTATTTGAGTTAACAGGATTTGTGCATATCATTTTCTATTAATAAAATGATGGATTTTATATGACCTTGTATTGTCCAGGAAAGAGCTGGGCAGTACAAGACATAGATTTCTGGGGGGAAGTATGGGACTGGGAATTTGCTGGTGTTGCTCTGCTGTGTAATTCATGAGTGATTGGACATGGTGCACATATATTATAACTGTGAGTAACTTACATGCTGGAGGCTGTGTGAGGAGAGGTAACTCTCACCATAGGCACTGACTCCATGGGTGCTCTGGGGCTGGAGTACTCACCGGCAGCTCCCCGCCCCAGCTCACCTCCACCTCCGCCTCCTCCCCTGAGCGTGCCGCCACGTCCTGTTTCTCCCCCCTCCCTCCCAGTGCTTGGGGAGCTGAGGGGACACAGCTGTTCATCAGTCCAAACTGAATGCTGGATAATGTCAACCCTCATCAACAGAAAAGATCCAATTACTAAATATATTCTGGGGAAAAAGCTGGTAGTAACAGACACTGTCACAGAACCCAGCATCACACTCAATTACCAGTGAGCTCGAAGAGGATATAAAGATGTATGTGGATGCTATCGACACATCGAGACCAGCATCAGAAAAGAGACTACTCCAGTTACAAAAAGCAACCTTGACACACATGCAATGTCAGGACGTTCAACATTACATTAGGGGCGGCTGGCCCAAGTATCTAAAGGACACTAAGGAAGTGACCAGAGACTACTTTGTGGTGCATGGACAATTAAGCAAGTCAAATGGACTCATGGTTAAAGACAATGGCATCATCATTCCAAATGAAATGAGAGGAGAAATCTTAAGCCTCATCCATGAAGGACATTAATGATTAACTAAATGCCATGAGTGGACCAACTAGCCAATGTGGTGGCAGTGCATCAGCAAGAACATAAAGAATAAAGTATCTGTATGTGACTATTGCAGAATTAATAGACCAACACAGCACAAAGAATCTTTAATAACAACACTTCTACCAGGCAGTCCTTGGAAGAGACTAGCTGCAGATTCATGCATATTCAGAAGACATCATTACCTGGTCATCATGGACTATTTTTCCAGGTACATAGAAATAACTTAAAAGATATAACCTGTCAGTGTTATCAAGAAACTGAAGTGCACTTTTGCTCACTTCAGTATTCCAGAACAACTAGTAAAGGACAACGGACCACAAGCACTGCAACAGAATTTAAGTCATTCCAAACAAAATATTATTTTGATCGTATTACTAGCAGCCTACATTACCCATTACCAGCGAATGGAGAGGCTGAGAGAGCTGTACAGACAGCTGAGACAATCTTACAGTGGGAAGATCCATTCCTTGCTCTTCTGAGTTATAGATTAACACCACCAGCAGCTACCGGATATAGTTCAGCACAACTCCTGTTGGGAAGACAACTCAGAACTACTGTTCCAGCTTTGGGAAAGAATCTATCTCCAAGGTGGCCAGACATAAAGAGAGTAGCCAAATAGGATAAAAAGGCTAAAAAAAGCTTATGAACACGTTTACTAACGAGGTTACTCAGAGAATTGCTGGGTCTAGAACCCTGGTGACTGTGTTCATGTCAATTGGGTGGAGAAAAGGGACAGACAGCCCCAGCTGTCGTAAAGAAAAACAATTCAGCACCCAGATTGTGTGTGATGGAGACCGTGTGTGACAGTGGAGAGTTCAGCAGAAACTCCCAACATCTACAGTTTGTTCTTCAGAAAATAATCAACAGAGAAAACTCTACAGACAGCAGATGCAGAACAAGAAGAAGAAGACTCAAATTCTGAACAAACTACAGCCAGTTGTTGCAACTAATGGACAACCAGATGACCACTTCGTCATGCGCTTGGGTCATGTAATTAGAAAGCCAATACAATTCAGAGACACTTAACAGACTGATACATACTAAACATCAAAGATAGTGCAATAGTGTAAATAATGTAGATGTTAGGAATGTACAACTTAAAGGGGGAGATGTAATGGGACGCTCATCTGTATTATATTGCTCAGCCACTAAGGAGCACTGTGTGTAAAATACTTTATTTAAACAAACTTCAGCCATACCTAGCAGAGCTTTGAAGTATCTTATGATGAATACATCTGGTGTGCATAAGCAATCTCTGTAGCCTATCTACATCTGGTACAGGAGCATGTCATAGCAGGCTAAAGAGACAATGAAGAAACTGCTGTGCAGCGATGCCAGATTAAAGGGAGAGAGATCCCAGCACTGAAATGGGGGTGATGGGATTGCTGGGGAGGGGAACTGATGGGGCCCCTCAAGGGCCTGGTGATGATGGAAATGGGAACGTTACTGTAATGAGGAGGAGGTGTGTGGCGTGAGGGCTGCTGGCTTGCCAAGGCGGGGATGGGGTTGTGTTGTCTCTTGCCCCTTTGTCCTGTGCTGAGAGGGGAGGCAGGTGGTGGGTCTTGCAGAGGGAGAAGCACACTCTCGGCTCACTCCTGGGGAGACTTGACATTGGTTCTTTCTTTGTTTGCAGGTGTCCTGTCATCTGACGTCAAAGCTTCTCAGGGTGAGAAAGCTGGCGCAGCTCCCCGTGTGCGCAGCATGGGGGAAGAGCCTGACACTAGCTGAGCTCAGGTATGTCCCCGCACAGGGAGTGAGCAAAAGGCAAGGCTGGATTCTCCTCCCTGGGGTCTGAAGCTGGGATGGGGCTGTTGGCTGTTATAACAGATGTGCCTAAGGGCAAATAGTCCCAACTCTGCCAGCCCTGCCCTGCTGTGACAGCTCCCGTGCTGTCCAGTGCACAATGGGCTGGGGGCTCTGGTCCTCTCTGGGCTCTCAACACAGGGGAGTGGGGGTATAAACCAGAAACTGGGGGATGGGGCCTCATCTCTCTGGCTGTCAGCAGTTATTGCCCACCTATCCCCACAATTTCCATGTCTCCAGTAGGAAGGACTGGGTTCTTCCCTCTTCCATAAGAACATAAGAATGGTCATACTGGGTCAGACCAAAGGTCCATCTAGCCCAGTATCCTGTCTACTGACAGTGGCCAGTACCAGGTGCCCCAGAGGGAATGAACAGAACAGGTAATCATCAAGTGATCCATCTCCTGTTGCCCATTCCCAGTTTATGGCAAATAGAGGCTAGGGACACGATCCCTGCCCATCCTGGCTAATAGCCATTGATGGATCTATCCTCCATGAATTTATCTAGTTCTTTTTTGAACCCTGTTATAGTCTTGGCCTTCACAACATCCTCTGACAAAGAGTTCCACAGGTTGACTGTGTGTTGTGTAAAGAAATACTTTCTTTTGTTTGTTTTAAATCTGCTGCCTATTAATTTCATTTGGTGACCCCTAGTTCTTGTGTTATTAGAAGGAGTAAATAACACTTCATTATTTACTTTTTCCACACCAGTCATGAATTTATAGACCTCTATCATATCCCCACTTAGTCATCTCTTTTCCAAGCTGAAAAATCCTAGTTTTATTAATCTCTCCCCAAATGGAAGCTGTTGCATATCCCTAATAATTTTTGTTGCCCTTTTCTGTACGTTTTCCAATTCCAATATATCTTTATTGAGATGGGGCGACCACATCTGCACGCAATATTCAAGATGTGGGCATGCCATGGATTTATATAGAGGCAAGATGATATTTTCTGTCTGATTATCCCTTTCCTAATGACTCCCAACATTCTGTTTGCTTTTTTGACTGCCACTGCACATTGAGTGAATGTTTTCAGAGAACTATCCACAATGACTCCAAGATCTCTTTTTTGAGTGGTAACAACTAATTTAGACCCCTTCATTTTATATGTATAATTGGGATTATGATTTCCTATGTGCATTACTTTGCATTTATCAACATTGTATTTCATCTGCCATTTTGTTGCCCAGTCACCCAGTTTTGTGAGATCCTTTTGTAGCTCTTTGCATTCTGCTTTGGACTTACAAAACTGCTCAAGATAGTTATTGTCTGCAGATTTTGCCATCTCACCATTTACCCCCTTTTCCAGATCAGTTATGAATATGTTGAATGCTACTGGTCCCAGTACAGACCCCTGGGGGACACCACTATTTACCTCTCTCCATTCTGAAAACTGACCATTTATTCCTACCCTTTGTTTCCTATCTTTTAACCAGTTATTGATCCATAAGAGGACCTTCCCTCTTATCCCATAACAGTTTACTTTGCTTAAGAACCTATGGTGAGGGACCTTGTCAAAGGCTTTTTGAAAATCTAAGTACACTATATCCACTGGATCCCCCTTGTCCACATGCTTGTTGACCCCCTCAAAGAATTTTAGTAGATTGGTGAGGCATGATTTCCCTTTACAAAAACCATGTTGACTCTTCCCCAGCAAATCGTGTTCATTTATGTGTCTGATACTTCTGTTCTTTACTATAGTTTCAACTAGTTTGCCCAGTACCGAAGTTAAGCTTACTGGCCTGTAAGTGCCAGGATTGCCTCTGGAGCCTTTTTTAAAAATTGGCGTCACATTAGCTATCCTCCTCTCATCTGTTACAGAAGCTGATTTAAATGACAGGTTACATACCACAATTAGTAGTTCTGCAATTTCACATTTGAGTTCCTTCAGAACTCTTGGGTGAATACCATCTGGTGCTGGTAACTTACTACTGTTTAGTTTATCAATTTGTTCCAAAACCTCCTTTAATGACACCTCTCTCTGGGACAGTTCCTCAGATTTGTCACCTAAAAAGAATGGCTCAGGTTTGGGAATCTCCCTCACATCCTCAGCTGTGAAGACCGATGCAAAGAATTCATTTAGTTTCTCCGCAATGGCCTTTCTGTCCTTGAGTGCTCCTTTACCATCATGTTTGTCCAGTGGCCTCACTGGTTGTTTAGCAGGCTTACTGCTTCTGATGTACTTAAACATTTTTTTATTATTACTTTTTGAGTCTGACTAGCTGTTCTTCACATTCTTTTTTGGCCTTCCTAATTATATTTTTACATTTCATTTGCCAGAGTTTCTCCTTTCTATTTTCCTCAATAGGATTTAACTTCCACTTTTTAAAGGATACCTTTTTGCCTCCTACTGCTTCTTTTACTTTGTTGTTTAGCCACAGTGGCACTTTTTTGGTCCTCTCACTATGTTTTTTAATTTGGGGTATACATTTAAGTTGAGCCTCTATTATGGTGTCTTTAAAAAGTTTCCATGGAGCTTGCAGGGATTTCACTTTTGGCACTGTACCTTTTAATTTATTTAACTAACTTCCTCATTTTTGTGTAGTTCCCCTTTCTGAAATTAAATGCTACTGTGGTCGATTGCTGTGGTATTCTCCCCCACCCCTCAGATGTTAAATTTAATTATACTGTGGTCACTGTTACCAAGTGCTTCAGCTATATTCCCCTCTTGGACCAGATCCTGTGTCCCATTTAGGACTAAATCAAAAATTGTCTCTCCTCTTGCGGGTTCCAGGACTAGCTGCTCCAAGAAGCTGTCATTTAAGGTGTCAAGAAACTTTATCTCTGCATCCCGTCCTGAGCTGCCAATCTGGGGATACTTGATATCCCCCATTATTATTGATTTTCTTCTTTTTTATAGCCTCTCAAATCTCCAAGAGCATTTCACAGTCATTGTCACAATCCTGGTCAGGTGGTCGGTAGTATATCCCTACTGCTATATTCTTATTATTCAAGCATGGAATTACTATCCATAGAGATTTTATGGTACAGTTTGGTTCATTTAAGATCTTTACTTCATTTGACTCTATGCTTTCTTTCACATATAATGCCATTCCCTCACCAGCATGACGTGTTATGTCCCTCCAATATATTTTGTACCCTGGTACTACTGTGTCACACTGATTAGCCTCATTCCACCAAGTTTCTGTGATTCCTATTATATCAATATCCTCATTTAATACAAGGCTCTCAAGTTCACCTATCTTATTATTTAGACTTCTAGCATTTGTATCTAAGTACTTAAAATATTATCACTTTTTAGCTGTCTGCCATTTAGTGATGTAATTGAATGGGACTCTTTTTCATTTGACTGTTTCTCATCAGATCCTTCCCTGCCCTGACACCCGCCCTCAGAGGGGGTCAGACAAATGGACCCTCCCTGTCTGATTATGAGCTTTGAAGCTATGCTGCCCCCAGCTGCCTCTCAGCCCCCTTCGCCTGTGGGGTCCTTGCTGGTGTAGGGCTGATGCCTGGCATGCTCCAAGCCCGCAAATAGGACTTTCACCCCTGATCCTCCTGCAGCCCAGTGTGCTCCAAGATCACATCTTCTGTCATGGGCTCCGTGGATGGAGAGGGCTTGGAGACATCAGCCCCAGGAGAGAGAGGGCCGGAGCAACCGTCACCGTATCCCAGGTGCTTTGCTGCCCATTCTGCTGTGACTGCGCTCTGGGACACTGGCTGCTGCTGGGACTCTGGGTCTGTCTTGCGCTAGGAAGTTGATTCTACTGCAAAGGAGAAGCTGACCTCATTGCTGCCTAGTGACCGATGATATGGCCCAGTCCTGAGGCTGGCTGCAGCATTGGCTGAGGGCCACCCAATCCCCTGGGTATTAGGCAACTTTCTGAGTTTTTGTGGTCAGGACTTTGCAGAGAACTTCCACTTTCGAGAGCTGGAGTGAAACATTATTGTTAGCTTTGATCTCCCCATCAACTTTCCCCCTCTTGAGCAGCAATGGCCCCCGGGGGGATCCCTGGGGTCGCCAGGAACTGCTGGGCTGGGGCTCTAATAGTGGCGATAGCACTGAGAACTCACAGAGCTCATTGCACAGACCCTCCAGGTAAGCAGAGACCCCAGTGCTGGGGGGAAAAAGCCCTTTTGGGCTCTCAGGATGGGGAACACAAAAGCTTTCCCCCTGCCCAGCTCAGGGCTCAGAGATTCTCTTACAGGATCAACACAAGGGACTAGCAGATGGAGGTGGGGGGGGGGGTGTGCAAGGATGGGGAAAGGCTGCAGCAGACGTGGGTGGAGGTGGGTTCCTGACCTGCTCCTCTCTCCTCTCAGAGCATTTCCTGCTGCAGGAGAAGTCTGAGTGTCACTACACCAACGGCATGCAGCGGGTGAGGTATCTGAAAAGACTGATCTGGGGCCAGCAGGAGATCTGTTACTATGACAGTGACTTGGGCTTCTCGGTGGCCCGCACGGAACTGGGTCGGCCGATCGCGGAGTATTGGAACAGGCTGGAGTGGCTGAGCTACTTGTGGGCTTCAGTGGAGAAGTTCTGCAGTTATAACCATAGGAGATTTAAGAACATCACTGTGGGTAGGCGAGGTGAGCTGAAGGGGGAGGAGACCAGATTGGAACTGGGAACTTTGGGTCAGCCCCCCCAGCTGGTGGGGTTATATTTGCCTCCCTCTGCACACTCCCTACCAGGCAGCAATTGAGCGTCAGTGGGGCTGGGTTTGAACTTGCGGAGGCAGAGGGGGAGTCGGAGGATGGGACTGGAGAAGACAGAATCTTTAATAACAAAGGGTGCTCTCAGCTTGAATCAGGCCCCAAATCCCAGTTTTGAGGGAAATTCTCCCGAAACCTGATACTGAAGGAAATCATTTGGGTGAGCCCCACAGACAAGCCAGGATCCCAGAGCTCCACACACGGTCCTCCCCGTCCTGCCAGCCCCCTCTGGCAGTGGGCACCCCATGGACTGGGACTAAGGGCAGCGGGTGAAACCCTCCCACCCGTCCCCTACCAAAGCTCTCTGCAGGAGGCACTGAGGTACCATGGGGATCCCTCACCTGGGAGATGGTGATGAGGGTGGGACTAGTGTGGCTGGAAGGGGTGTCATACAGAGTACAGTCATGGCTGTGCATTGCAGAGTCAGGACTGCTGAAGGAGATGCAGACAGGTGGGTTTCAAGGAGAAATCCAGATGGTGTAGACTTGAGCTGCCCCCCTTTGGTCCCATTCCCACCCATGTCCCAGCAAGGAGCAATTTCTGATAGGACAGAGCAGGAGAAGGTGTGTGTTCTGTGTCTGGGCCCCTTTGCCAAGGTGTCTCTCTCTCACACACACAGTTAAGCCCAGAGTGAAAATTTCCACCCTGAAAGCAGAGTCTTCCCACCGCCCCAGCTTGCTGGTTTGCTCTGCGACAGGGTTTTATCCTTCCGAGATAGCGACCAAGTGGTTCAAAAATGGGCAGGAGGAGACAGCTGGAGTTGTATCCAGGGAGCTGCTACATAATGGAGACTGGACCTTCCAGATCCAGGTGACGCTGGAAACAAAACCCAGGTGGGGAGAGGTCTACACCTGCCAAGTGGAGCACATCAGCCTGCAAACGCCCATCACCATGCAGTGGGGTAAGAGACTGACATTGGGGCAACCCCGAGGATGCCTTGGGGTCACTCCTAGCTCTATGGAGATGACCAGAGGCTGGCCATGAAGCAGACTGGGATGGGATGCGTGGCCCATATGTGCTGTGAGAGGGTTAATATGGGCCCGAGAGGCCAATTAACCCACCTGCTTGTACCTGTTCAGGTAGGCCAGGCGTAATTGGAGATAAAGCCCAGCTGGGTTCTCCTTCCCCTCTTCCTCCCCCTCCATAAAGAGCTGGGTGAGCCCAGCTGAGAGAGGCTGGGCTGGGCTCACTCTGGGGAGCAGTCTGAAAGAAGGCTGAGCAGAGTAGGTGAACTGGAAGCAGGGACACTGCTGGGCTGCAGCCTGCCTGAACCCCCGAGCAGGGGTGCTGGAACCCGGGGCGCTGTGGGAGCAGCAGTACCCCTGACTTGAAGTGGTTTCGATCACGTACAGGGGTTACAGTTTGGTTCAATGGTTTTCAGCACTCCCACTATAAAAATTGTTCCAGCGCCACTGCCCCTGAGTGAGGGGAGGAGTGTGCCAGCCCTTGGAGATGGGGGTTGTTGGAGGCCTAGGAACCTGGGGTGTGGCCTGGGGAAAAGACTGTAGCATGGCATGCCTGGGAGGGAGAGGTGGCCTGCTGAGCACAGCTAGGATGAAAGTTTGGTTATTTCCATGTTTATTAGACTTTGGTAAAAGACACTGAGGCCCCGGAAGGGACTGGACTCTGTATAATGGACTGGCTGGAGGGCCATGTCACTCCTACAGCTGGAGAAGGCCAAAGGAAGGTGGGGGAAATGGAGGCAACAGGTGCTGCAGTGTAACAGCCATCCAGAATGGGGCACAGTGCCCCACATACCTACTTCCTCAGACGCGTCAGGAAGACAACAAAGATACTGTAAGGGAAATCAGAGTCCAGGCTGAGCCCTAATCCTCGGTGCTCCTCTTTTGACAGTGGCACAGCCTGACTCTGCCAAGAGCAAGATGTTCATTGGAATTGGGGGCTTTGTACTGGGGTTGAGCTTCATGGTGCTGGGACTCCTCGTCTACCAGAAGAATAAGAAAGGTGAGTTTAAGGTGAATGAAGGAGGTGAAATGTGTCCCCAGTAAGATGGCCTGATAGTCTTTAGGATTTCACTACAATTTAGATTTAACAAGACAGTTAACTTGAATTTCAAGGGCATTTTGGATTTTTAGGGCCTAGGCAGTGCCGGCTCCAGGCACCAGCGAAGGAAGCAGGTGCTTGGGACGGCCAATACAAAGGGGTGGCACTCCGTCCAGTATCGGGGCAGCACCTCCGGGTCTTCGGCGGTAATTCGGCAGCGGGTCCCTCAGTCCCTCTCTCCCACTTTGAGCTTCCGCCAAAGAGGAAGAGAGGGAGTGAAGGATCTGCTGCCGAAGAATGAAGCGGCGCGATTGAGCTGCCGCTGAACGCCCTTTTTTCCCCCCCTGCTTGGGGTGGCAGAAAAGCCCTTGGCCTATGCCAACACCTATTAAAGTCAATGTCAGTTTTAAATGACTTCTACAGACATTGGATTGGGCCTTCAGTGACTAGAGACCTTTCCAGGAACCATTTGGGCCATTATTGGGCCATGAAAGATCAACCTCTGACCTGGTATAGCTCTGAAACGGACCATCTGAATTCTGGACTATGTTGGTGGTTACTTATAGCAAATTCTCCACTTCTGCTCCACAAACTCTTGCAACATCAGTTTGTTGCAGACTGTTTGTAGACTCTGGATATGGATAAATTCATATTTATGTACAAAAGAATTAAGTAACCTCTCCTTTAAAATCAAAAGAAACCAAACCCAGCCAAGAAACCTATGAACTCTTGACCCCAAAGTTTTGGTTGGTTGTTCCTCTTGCCAACTTTTCTCTCATCTCAGTACACTAACATAAATTTAAGTTCTTTCACTTAAAATGAACTAGAACGACCAGTTTAAAATCCTGGTGGTAGAGTCTCTCTCACACAAGCACTCGCAAGCTTTCTCCAGCCTAAGCCTGTCCAATGATTCTCTTTTCTTAAACAAGCAAACTTAGCAGGTTCTTCATTCTTGGTCTATTTCTCTTAAGAACAGGGGTCCTTGGCCAGGGGTTGTGACCACCAAGTGTCAGGGTGTTATGACTAGAGCTGGTTGGTTGTTTTTGGATGAAACAGTTTCATTGACAGATGCTGATTCGCTGGACCAAAATGTTTTGTCATACCTATTATAGAGTCTGTGAAATTTTTGTCGAAACACGGGCAGGTTTAAATTGGAAACTTACAGAGGTTCTAGGGTCCACAGCCCTGACAGGGAGCCTCTGAGCCCCCAGACACCCAGCTGGAGACTGGCAGGTTCCCTGCAACACAGCAGCCAGCCTGCAAGTGCCCAGCTGGAGCCAGGATTCTGGGGGATGACTGGCTCTCTGCAACGCAGCAACAGCAGCAGCCACCCTGGGAGCCCCATCTGCAGACAGGATTCTTGCCACTGTTGGACTCCCAGCTCCAGGGCAGGGAGGCTACCAGCAATGAAATTGGCATTCTTGTCAGCTGCTATTTCGCATTTTTGTCTCAGAAATACCATATTTTGCTGTTTTGTAATGAAATTTTTAGGGATCTCCAGTTCCAGTAAATTTCAGTAAATTTGCTTTCCTTCCAGATCAGAATGAAATTTACTTTGTAAATATTCAAATCCCTGAATTTCAGCCAGCTCTAGTTATGACCTCCCTGCCTGTTCCAAATTGTTTACTGGAAGGGTGTCCTTGCTAGATGCGACCAGGACCTGTGGGTTGGGTCCCAGTATGGAGAAAGTTGAGAACCACTGCCTTAGAAAAATAGTTCCCAAGCACCAGTTTCTCCTTAAATTAAAAGGAATAGAGACTTGACCCTGCTGGAACCAGCTCTCCAGCCTGCCTAAGGCTCTGAGCACATTTCTTTTGGTTTTTCAAGTCTTCAAATTACCCAAACTCAAGGTAACGTCAGTCTTCACTCTGCAACCCCTTTAAATCATCTCTTCCCCGTCAGAGCCCTCTGGATAGAGTGACCAGATGTCCTGATTTTATAGGGACAATCCCGATATTTGGGGCTTTGTCTTATATAGGCCTTATATTTGCCCATTACCCCCCACCCCTCTCCCGATTTTTCGCACTTGCTATCTGGTCACCCTACCTCTGGATGAATGTGCTGTAGGGATGAAAAGAGGAGCAGAGAGGATGTTGGTTGAATTGGTATCACTTCAGCTGCCCTTATTTGGGCCCCTCTATTGTCTCCTCTTATCTCCAGATCCTTTATACTCTCGGACTATAAGGCCATGTCTACACTACAAAATTATGTTGACCTAACTTACGTTGGCATACAGCCACCACAGTTATGAAATCGCTTGTGTGTGTGCACAATTGGATCCTTGTGCTGGTGGTGCACGTCCTCACCAGGAGTGCTTGTATCGATTGTATTGTCAGTGGGGGGGGATTGTGGGACAGCTCCTGGAGGCCAGTAACAGTCAATGTAAGCAGCACATTGTCTACACTGACATGGACCGCGACTATGCCGCTTGGGGAGCTGGGTGTTACTAAATTGGTGTAGAGTGGCCCTCATGTCAGCGGGAGCCAAATTTAAGTGAAGATTCTTCCACAGCTAGGTCGACACAAGGCCGCTTACATCGACCTAACCATGCAGTGTAGAACAGGCCAAACAATATTGCGAGGCTGGAGGTGGCGTGAGAATCAGGAGGATTTTGCTCCCTCCATTCAGGGTGAAGTGGGAGCCTCCCCCAGCAGCAGAATGTCCTGATTCCTGCTAGAGTATTTCCTATCCCTGAAGCTGCCAGGTAAAGTCACTGGGGAATGCCCTGGAGCCTGCAAGAGAAAATTCCCACTTGTCCCCCAGTGGTTATTTCTCTCTTCTCTTTCCCCACAGGGTACCCGTGCTTGGACACTGCAGAATCTCAGGCTGCTGGGAGTGACAGGGGCAGCTCTACAAACTTACTGCTCTGTGCCTAAATCCTTCCAAGTTCTATGAAGGGCCATCTCTAAATCTTCCCTTAACTCTCTGTATTCATGCATGAGCCATTACTCTTTCCCTTCCCCTCGCTAGCTGTTTTTTGTGGGCTCTTGCTCAGGTCACTACTGTGCTGCCTCTGATGGAGGGAATCACCACTTTCCCTCAATCGGAGCAGGTTCCCCTCCTGCCAACTTTTCCTGCCGCCCCGCCCCAGATTTAACTGCTCTGCAATTAAAGAACAAAGTGCTTGTAGATCTGAGATTGTCCCTCAGGGGCTGATTTCATGCAAGCTGTTGACTTGGGGAATCTCCAGTGGAAGAGGAGGGAAGGATCCAGTTTTCATATGGAGCTGAGGATGGATGTCCCACTACTCAGAGTGCAGCACATACCCAGATAGAAAAGAGGGGAATAAATAGTAGTAATGTTTCTAACTAATGCTTTGCACTTAGAGAAATTTTATCTAAGGGTCTGAAAGGATTTGATAACTGTGAGTTAATGAAAAGTACTAATTAACCTGGTGTTAATCTTTAATTTCATGTGTTTGGTAACTTTCTGAAACAGATCTGTGATTCTGTATATCATGACACCCCACCCTTTGGCTAATGGAGATTGTACTGTACTCAGCTGATGAGCAGAACATGAAAACCTATGTAGAACAGCAAATTAAAGAGATAAAGCCTTCCCCAGGTAACTAACAACCCATGAGATTAGAAACATGGAGAGAATGTTTACACTCTAATTTGCCTTTCACTGTCATTGCTGGTTTGTTCTTGCTGCTGCTTTTACTCCTGGCAACGGCCTCAGTCCGCTTAGACACTGAAATTTGGCTGCTCAGTCTCCATTCCTGTCTCTAACTAGGTTCACGGTGTTGTTCTCATGCACTAATCTGCTGCTGTTGTACTTATCGTAGGGTTTTATCCTGACACCCATCATAGATTTCATAGAATTTAATGCCAAAAAGGACCACTAGCTCTTCCAATATGATCTCCTATATAAATTTTATATATAGCCCCCTATATTGAGCCCAAAGACTTTAGTTGGACCTAAGCATTTCAGTCCTCAGGAGAATAAACTTTTTTATGCCATTGGGAAAAAACAGGAGAGACACCAGTGCCGAACTCACAGTGATAAACCAAAACCTGGATTTCAGACCTCAGGGATTTGGCAGTGTCCCAGAAATGATCCAACACAAGATAAAACCCAATGACGCTTTGAAAAGTAGCATCCCCAAGGTTAAACCTACGAGGAGTCCGGTGGCACCTTAAAGACAAACAGATTTATTAGGGCATAAGCTTTCGTGGGTAAAAAACCCACTTTTTCAGATGCATGGAGTGAAAATTACAGAAACAGGCATAAATCTATATTGGCACATGAAGAGAAGGGTGATTGACAGAGCGAGATGGGTACCCAGAAGTCACCTACTACAGGACAGGCACCAAAAGGAAAATAACAGAACATCACTGGCCATCACGTACAGCCCCCAGCTAAAACCTCTCCAGCACATCATCAACGATCTACAACCTATGCTGGAAAACAATCCCCCTCTCACAGACCTTGGGAGGCAGGCCAGTCCTCGCTTACAGACAGACCCCCAACCTGAAGCAAATACTCACCAGCAACTATACACCACACCACAGAAACACTAACCCAGGAACCAATCCCTGTAACAAAACCCGTTGCCTTCTCTGTCCCCATATCCACTCTAGCGACACCATCATAGGACCCAATCACATCAGCCACACCATCAGAGGCTCATTCAGCTGCACATCCACTAATGTGAAAAATGCCATCATGTGCCAGCAATGTCCCTTTGCCATGTACATTGGCCAAACCGGACTGTCTCTACGTAAAATGATAAATGGACACAAATCAGCCATCAGGAATGGTAACATACAAAAGCCAGTAGGAGAACACTTCAATCTCCCTGGACATTCAATAACAGATTTGAAAGTAGCCATCCTTGAACAACAACAAAAACCTTCAAAAACAGACTTCAAAGAGAAACTGCTGAACTACAAGTATCAGAGGGGTAGCCGTGTTAGTCTGAATCTGTAAAAAGCAACAGAGGGTCCTGTGGTACCTTTAAGACTAACAGAAGTATTGGAGCATAAGCTTTCGAGGCTGAATGCCCACTTCATCAGACGTCTCTGTTGCTTTTTGCTGAACTTCAATTCATTTGCAAACTTAACACCATCAATTTGGGCTTGAATGGGACTGAGAGTGGCTGGATCACTACAAAAGCAATTTTCCTTCTCTTGGTATTGACACCTCCTCATCAGTTATTGGGAGTGGACCATATCCACCCTGACTGAACTGTGGCCTTGTCACCACTGGTTCTCCACTTGTAAGGTAACTCCCTTCTCTTCATGTGCCCGTATATCTATGCCTGTCTCTGTAATTTTCACTCCACGCGTCTGAAGAAGTGGGTTTTTTACCCAAAAAAGTATATGCCCTAATAATTCTGTTAGTCTTTAAGGTGCCACTGGACTCCTTGTTGTTTTTGTGGATACAGACTAACATGGCTACCCCTCTGATACAAGGTTAAAACTAGTGTAGAGTGGAATGGATAGGTGACATAGTCATGGTAGGACCCTGATCACATGTAGGACTTAAATTGTTGTATAGCACTTAGGGATTAATCCTGCAAAACTTTCCCGGTGGGCAGGCTACTTAGCATGAGTAGATCCATTGAAGTCAAGTTAATGGGACTACTTGTTGCAAGACTGGGCCCTTAGATCTGCCACCGTAATAAGTAGTCTTTAAATGCTGATGGGCAGAAATGAACTGGTATTTGCACAGTTCATTAGATTACCCAGTGAAACAAGCTGCTGTGGGAGATGGTGAGATCACCTTAACTGGAAATATTAAAGGGACAACTGGGCATTCATCAACCTGGGATACCTAGGGATAATTAATCCATCCTACCATGATGCACGCAGTCGCAGAAGGAGCAGATGACCCACCAGACATCTTTCAAAACGAACAAGTGGACGACATCTTCAGTCCTCCAGGGTCTCTTTGTACAGCCCCACACAGCCAGTGGAGAAAATTGGTAACTATATACAGCAAGCCTGTTTCTAATTAACAAATAATTATCTACAAATTGCTGTAATTATTGCTTTGGATTCCAGAGAAGAGAGCCGTGACAAGATGAGCATAGTTTCCTTACGAGTGAAATATTTTCCTTGTCTTATCTTGAGTGCCCCGCTGCAGCGAGGCTTGGGGACTTTGCTTAATTTTCCTTTTGAGAAGTATGATAAAATTACTCTTGCTGCCTGGGAAGGGAAGGGGGTTTCTTGCTCTCTGAATTTCTCTTATCTGCTGCTTTAATTCTGGACAGTTTTTTGGGGGTGCCATAAAAATAAAATCTGTACATTAAATACGACCGTGATAAGCATCATCTAAGTACATAGACCATATAAATAAATGGGCAAAATGAACCACCAGGGACTGAGCTGTCAATGAGGAATAAAATCTAGTGCTTGAAAGGAGGGGCCAAAATCTTTCTTCCCACTATTGCTAAACTGGAAGGACAGGAAAGTTGAATTCATTCTTTGTATTGCAGCAGTGCCTGTAAGCCCCAGTCACGGACTAGGACCCCATTGTGTTAGGTGCTGTACAAACACAGAACAAAAAGATGATCTGCTGGGTGGTTGCCATCACTTGTTTGGTGTGTGTGTGGGGGGTGGGAGAGAGGGGAGTCAAATCACTTTCTCCCCCAGTCTGAGCACTGCCAAAATCTAGGGCTAGTTGGACCCCTCAGTTTATTTCTTATTACAAACAGAGGTCTTGTAACAGGGGGCTTTTAAGGGCCAGAGACATAGGGCCAGCCAGCACACTTCACTAGTGAATGCAGCTGAGAAGGGGACAGGTGTTGTCTATAAAGAGCTGCAGGAGTTGGGGGCCAGAAGCCATCTAGGCTGCTGTGGGTGGTAGCCTCTCTCAGGCCAGGCCTAGAGATTGTGGTGCCCTATGCAGCCCCCCTGTGGGGGTGGCCCCGGCCTCTGAGTGGGGGCTGCGCCCAAGTGCTTTGGGAGGCAGGAGTAGCCAGTGCAGGAAGGAAGCAGGGGTCAGGCCCACCCCCGCACTCATGGGGCAGCGGGAAGTGGAGTGACCCGGCCCTAGCCTGCTTCGCTCTACTCCCCCGGCTCCCAGGCTTGGGGGGAGGTGGGGAACTGCTCCCCAGCACTCACCGGCGGCACGGCTGGGAGCCGGCATAGTGGGCTGGGGCCGGGTCACTTCACTTCCCACCACCCAGTGAGGGCAGGGGAGGGCAGGCCCGACCCCGACTCCGACCCCTGCTACAGTCCCCCGGGACACATAGCTCAGGGGATGGGGGTTTGGAGGGAAGAGGTGGAGTGGGGGCGGGTCTGGAGCAGAGCAGGGGTGGAAAGAGGTGGGGCAGAGCAGGGGCGGGGGCAGCTTTCCTGGGCCCTGCTATGCACAGCCCACGAGGGGCTGGCTCAGCCGTCCAGGGGATTGGGCTGGCCGCTGGAGCTGGATGCAGCACGCAGCTGTGTAGGGCACCAGGAAATTTGGGGTAATTTGTTGCCCCAAATTTCCTGGTGCTCTAGACAGCTGCGTAGTTTGCGTATGGGTAGGGTTGGCCCTGTCTCAGGCTCCTTCTTGGAGATCTTATTAAAGGGACAGACTTATTCTGTTTGTTTCTTTGGGGTTTCCCCCTTGTTTGGATCCTTTACAGGCCCCATTGTGTTAGGCACCGTACAAACCCACCGTAAGAGATGCTGCCTCCTCTGAAGAATTTAACTCTAAAGAGACAGGACTGGGAAAGGGGTTGGGGGAAGAGAAGACAGGAATCACCCCCATTTTATGGATCTAGAACTGAGAGACTGACTTGGCCAAGCTCACATGGGGGAGTCTATGGCTGAGCTAGGAACCAAATCTAAATCTGAATCCTAGTCCAGTGTCTTACTCACAGAATCACACTTCCTCTCAGCAGTTGTGCCCTTAATTCAGTCACTCTTAACTGATTCCCCTAAATGATACTGCTTGCTGCCAGTGTTTCCAGGACAGCCTATGCTTTGGATAGTCTGTGCTATGTTTATTATGCAGCTGCAGCATATTTGCCTGAAGTCTGTGTTTACAACACCTCTAAATTTCTGCCTGCAGAGGCAGCAACCATTTTGTTCTCAGAGTCCCTGCAGCTTGTTACAAGGAGACACTTCCACTGGGCTCTCTCCCATGGAGATTTTATTATTCTTCCTCGCTTGGTTTCCTTAATCTAAAATAAAAAACCATTCAGAGTGAAAGGACATGGGAGGGCGCTTTATTATGGAGAAACAAAAGCAGTCGGACCCAGGGCTGGATTAAGGCAATGTGGGTCCTTGGCTCTACCCCTATGGCCCCGCCTCCACTCCATGATCCTGCCTCCCCTCATAGATTTGCAGGGGCAGCATAAGACCCCCTTATTACATCCAGGAATGGCAGCAGGCCCCCTTCACTCCTGAAGAGAGTGGTAGTAAGGAAACACCCCCACGATTTACCCCAGCTGCCAGGGAATATCTACTTGAGTGAGTGGGCCAGGCCTGCTGTTCCTGTCATTCACAGAGTCCTCTGCTGGGGGCCTTGGCAGGCCAGTGGGAGTTTCACACTCCTCCCACAGATCATTGGGAGTTAACTCCCTCGCATCTCAATGGGGTAAATTTAACCCCTTGGAACTATTGTTTCAGGCTCTTTGTAAACTCACACAGATGCCCCTGAATTTTCAAGCTTTTCTTCCTGACCAAGTGGGATAGAAACTTACTCCCTCCCCCTCAGTGATAACTGAGATTATGCCCTTATCACATGAATCTGGGAGCTGGGGCCCTAGGCACAGATCTATAATGCCTATGCCTTAATCCAGCCCTGGTTGTACCTAGACGATGTGTTGTTAAGGAGAAGCAAATTGAAGAAAACATTTCCTGAGAAGCTCAACTACCTACAGCCAATTTTCATGGTGTTCTCATTGGAAGGAGGCCTTCCCGAGGAAGCCATGATCCGGTGTGGAAGTTCACCATCTATAGAACTCATCTCCCAGGCAGGAGGAGTGAATGGGGAATGTGTGTGGTTGAAAACGAGGTCTTCAGACAAGGGAGTTGAACCAGAACCGAATTGGAACCAGTATTTTTACTTGAACCAGAACCGAACCTGTCCCATAATTTTGTCCTACCTATTGAACCCAAACTGGCAGTTAACTAAACCAAAACTGGGTTACTGGTTAAAATAAAGGTTCAGTATTTTTTTTTAAGCTCAATATTTTAAAAAAAGTACTGTGATTTTATTTTCATTATAAAACAAGACAACAAAATAACAAATAGGCATGTGATTGCTACCAGCAAGGCCTGGCCCAGTATAACGAGAAGAGAATGAGAATGGAAGGAGGCCAGCCCACCAGAGTAGGGAGGGAGAGGGGATGCTTAGGAGCTGCCTGCACACCACATGCGACAGCAGAGGCCCCAAGAAATACATGCACCATCTGTGAGACTCCCCCATGGGGAGAGAAGTGGTGGAAGTTCCCCGGTCCCAGAATTAACAATAACTTTTCAAGCCCAAGGAAAATGGTAATGGCTCCCCAACACTTCTCCCCCTTAGACAGGCCTCTTCCCACCCATCTCCAAACCCTGGGGCAGCGCCTCCTTCCAGTTGTCCCAAACTCAAATTTATCCTTTCACCGCAGAGGTCCTGTATGACAGAGCAAACATTAGAAGATGTTATTTTAGTTCTCTCAAACAAATCAGTCATAAAAAAATTGTGTTTATATGACAACACAAAAACACTAGGAACACTCATAGGGTACATCTACACTGCCATAAAAAACCCACGGTACCAAGCAATGTTCCCTCTAATTTTTTACATCCATGTGCAGAATTAATTTTGTTATATGCACCAATATGGAGGTGATGGGGGGGGGGGGGGGGGCCAAGAGGTTCGGGGTGTGGGAGGGGGCTCAGGGCTAGGGCAGAAGGTTGGAGTGCAAGAAGGTGAGGGCTCCAGCTGGGGGTGCGGGCTTTGGGGTGGAGCCGGGGATGAGGGGTTTGGGGTGCAGGCTGCCCTGGGTCTGCAGCGGTAAAAGAGGACTCCCCCCAGCCCTCTCTCACTGCAGCAGCCCGGGGCTGTGCGAGAGCGCCTCTCCCAGGCTGTGGCAGCTCTGGGGCTGGGGCCAGGGGAGAGGTGCCTCTCCCCGCTTGCCTGGCCCTTGATAGCCTGCTGCGCAGCTACATAGCTTAGAGGGAACTTAGATACCAAGTCTCAGAGCCCAGCTCAGTTGCAGGGCTAAAACTTGCAGTGTAGACATTCAGACTCGGGCTGGAGACCAGACTCAAAGATTCGCCCCCTTGTGGAGCCTCTTGGGCTCCAGCCCAAACCTGAATGTCTACACTGTAATTTTATAGCCCCACAGCCAGAACCCTGTGAGCGTGAGTCAGCTGACCTGGGCTAGCCATGGCCATACTATGGTCTTTTATTGCAGTGTAAACATATTGATAGACTAATAGACTTTGAGGCCAGAAGGGACCATCATAATCATCTAGTCTGACCTCCTGCGCATTGCAGGCCACAAAACCTCCACCCACCCACTCCTGTAATAGATCCATAACCTCTGGCTGAGTTACTGAAGTCCTCAAATCTTGAGCTAAAGACTTCAAGTTACAGAGAATCCACCATTTACTCTAGTTCAAACCAGCAAGCGACCTGTACCCATGCTGCCAAGGAAGGTGAAAACCCCCCAGGGTCTCTGCTAATCTGACCCGGGGAAAATTCCTTCCTGACCCCAAAACTCATGTAAAATTAGAGTTAAAAAATAAATACATGGTCACAAATCAAAACAGTTTCAATTTTAAGCTTCCGCTTTCTTTTTTGAATTTCCTTCTGTAGTAGGAAGAGAGCCTGAGACATAAGCCCTTGTATCAGAGGCCTCGGGCCTGAACTAAAGTAGGGGTCAAAGCTTTGCTGATATGAAGCAAAGTCAGGTTGTGAGCAAGAGGCAGGCCCTGCTCACAGAATTTGGCAAGCACAGAGCTGATATTGCATAAACACATATTCCTAAGAGGTGCTGGGCACAGAGCACTCACGCAAGCGCATTCCAGAAAGGCAGTGCAGAGAAAACCCTGATGCCAGCACATTCCCCAGAGATAACAGGAACACACTGACCCATCCTAAAGATACGGTCAGGATGACAGCATGGTGGATAGAGATGTTTTAATCAAACCAACATGTACAAGGCAATGGGTGGTGCCCTGATATGTCAGAGGCAATACGTACCTTATTTGTATTGGTGTATAAAGATGTATCTCAGAGGAAGTGTCTTTGGCCAGTCTAGGGGGCAGTGGAAAGTCCCGCCACTGACTGAGCTGTGTCCATTGTCATGGGCATACATGTCTTAGTATCCTCATAGAGTCTGCCATGTGCTATTACTGGGCTTCATTGACAATAAACCTGGCCAGATGCCTTCGCTGAAAACCAAGTCTGTGGATTTATTGGGCAGTTTAATTGAGGTCTGCTATCTCTGCTATCTGCACAGAGCAGGGACAGCACACTGAATGAACACACACACACGCGCTGCCAACATCTCACCACACCTTCCACTAAAACATTTGACATTTGATTTGAAACTGTTTGAACTGGTAACTGAACCATTAATTTTTTTTTGATGGCTTGAACCAGAACTGAACCAGAAGACACTGAATGCAATTGAACCCAAACCTAAGCCAAACCAAAATAAACATCGGTTCGACTCCCTGCTTCAGACTGCTCTCCGGCTCTGGGATTAAGAGGTGTTTTATTGCAGCTGTTCCTCTCCCCCACCCCCAAACAGATGCCGCCTAATGAATGAGAATTGGTTTGCAGATAGAGGCACTGTCGCCAGAAATGATTGGTTGTGTTCAATATTTTATTTTCCCAGATAAAAAAAATATCTTTGAAATATCCTTTGGGAGATCTGCAAATCTAACTGAGTGATTCGTAGAGCTCAAGAACAAACCGAGGGTCTGTAACCAACATATTAAATCAGGGAAGTTTAAAAACATTTCATATTCAGTATCCTCTCTCCAAGCACATTCCAGCAGAGGGGTAAAATCACAGCCAGAAACAATCTCCAGAAACAAAGGGAACCAACAGAATCACTTTCTAAAGCCCTAATAACAATAAGGAGGGAGTCATGTCCTCCTAACCCTTAGGGCAAGATAGTACTCTCAGGGGAGAGAGAAGAGTCCAGTTAATAGTATTCCTTTGTGAGGGGAGTCAATGGCAAAACATCTGTTGATTTCAACAGGGACCAGGATTTCACCTCTTCAGGCATTAACTCACAATTCCTCTGCACTCATGTGAGGTAGGCGGTTAAGAACCATTTGTGAGCATCCGAAGAAGTGGGCTGTAGTCCACGAAAGCTTATGCTCTAATAAATTTGTTAGTCTCTAAGGTGCCACAAGTACTCCTGTTCTTTTTACGGATACAGACTAACACGGCTGCTACTCTGAAATTTGTGAGTTGCATTCCATGTGTTTTATGGAAATATGCTAATGAGTGTGAATATGATGTAATTGGAATATGCTTTATGCAAAAGGTCTCTTGTAAGGTATCATAACAAAGGTTATAAACTACTGAATATATTCCTCCTATTTGTATGCATGTATCATCCTTGTATCTGAATCTAGAAATATGAAGTATAACTCTGAGGTCCTATTGTAATTGTGCAAAGGGTGGCCCGTTAACAGTGGTTTAGAATCTTGATGGCTCCCATTGACTAGGACAATTGGTTGTAAATGGTTTATTTACCTGCAAGCCTTCCTGTGTAAGTGTGGGCCAACTCAGGAAGAATGGAAACTAGGGGTCTTACCGTGACATGTGACCATGGCACATGATATTGGAATCCATCTTAATCCTTGTACTTTTGCATTGATGAGGCAGGGGTAGGGACAAGCACAGACAAAAGATTCCCGCCTTCTGCCAAAGCTATAAAAGGGGGTGGAGCAGGACAAAAGAGGCTGCCAGTCATGAGAAAATCCCTGCTTACCACCTGAGATGTCTTCTGGATCTAACAAAGACTGTACTGGGGAAAGGATAGGGCCCAGACTAGGAAGGAGTCTAGTCTGTGAAAGAAGCTTATTGGACCATCTCTGAGGGTGAGATATTACCTGTAATCAGTTTCTTAATGTATTAGGCTTAGACTTGTGTGTTTTTGCTTTATTTTGCTTGGTGACTTACTTTGTTCTGGCTGTAATTACTTGAAACCACTTAAATCCTACTTTTTATACTTAATGAAATCACTTTTGTTTATTAATAAACCCAGAGTAAGTGATTAATACCTGGGGGAGCAAACAGCTGTGCATATCTCTCTATCAGTGTTATAGAGGGTGGACAATTTATTAATTTACCCTGTATAAGCTTTATACAGAGTAAAACAGACTTATTTGGGGTTTGGATCCCATTGGGAACTGGATGTCTGGCTGCTGGAGACAGGTAACCTGCTGAGCTGTTTTCAGTTAAATCTGTAGCTTTGGGGGCGTGGACCAGACCTGGGGTCTGTGTTGCAGCAGGCTAGTGTGTCTGGCTCAACAAGGCAGGGTCCTGGAGTCCCAAGCTGGCAAAGAAAATGGGCTCAGAGGTAATTTCAGCATATCAGGTGACGGTCCCAAGAGGATCTCTGTGACCAAACCCGTCACACCATTATCCCCCGTTTTGTAGGGGGGAAAGAGGGTGAGGGATGGGTGAAGTGCCTTGCCATAGAATATCACAACACAATGAGCTGGTGGCACCAGTGGAATTCAGTCTCCCCTCATGCCTAACCTAATGCATATTCCTCCAGGCCACACAGCTCCTGTCTCTCTCCTACTACTCAACCCCTCCCTCCTGTAATTGCTAAACAAGCTCTTTCAACTTTGCTAATCACTCCCCTGCACACACACACACCCAAAGACACACACCCTCACTCCATAGACAAGAAGAGCCACCTGCCTACCCTTTGTGATGTCTTAGGTCTTGAACACAGGCCTGGGTATTCCCAGATAGCCATCGTATCCTGGCCTCCACCCAATAGTTGCTGAAACCTGGTAAGGTGGGTGAGAAGCTAGTTGGACTATAGCCTCAGCCCAGGCACCACCCACGGAAGCCATGATTGGGGGATTGCCTGGCTCCACCGATTGGTCCAACCATGCTATTTAAGCCAGAAAGAGGCATCAGAAGTTGTCTGAGCAACAAGGTGATTTCTTGTTGTAGCTGCATTGGACTCTGCTTGTGCCTGCACCCAAACACTGTTCCTGATTCATGCGCTGCTCCTGCTGAACCCCTGCCTTTGCCCCTGTTCCCACCACGCTCCTGCTCCGTGTTTGCACCTTGCCTCTCCTCCAGTTCCTGCCCTTACCTTGCTTCCACCATCAGTTACCAGTCTTGGCTCTGACCCCAGTCTCTAACTCTGGCTTGACCCCTTGGCTCTGGTAATTGGCAGTTGACTCTGGTCCTGGCACTCAGCTTTGTTCCCCAAGCTGGACACCTGCTCTGCCCCTAGACCTGACTCCTGCTCTGACTACTAGGCTAGACTGCCTACATCCCAGTCCACAACAGCCTTCCCTACAGGCTGGCCACTTTGAGCTCCTGGTTCCCAGCAAGAATCAGGGACCAGGGATGGAGACAAGGCCAACCGGGGAACAAAAAGGAGGTTCCCCACTTTGCCTAGGAGTCCTGACCTAGCCCCTCCTTCCCAGCCCAGCACCCTGTAATAGCTTCCCCACAACCCAGGAGACTGGCCTGCCTAGTTGGCATAAGATGTCTCAGCACAAGACAGTGTCCTAAAAGCTAGAGGAATCCCCCTTTGCCACAGACACCCAGTCTGTTTAGTGGGTGATCAGCTCGAAGGTGTGAAGGCAGAGATCCTCTCTTTCACTGCTGGTAGTTTATTCCACTCCAGTTGTTCACAGCACAATGTTTTTTGCTTCCCAGCGTCAGTCCCCGGCTCTCACATTAAACCCTTCCTTTCCTTTATCCATACCCAGTCACCTTCTCTCCATTTCCTGTTTTACACACTTCTACACTTGAGCCAGTAGGTGCCAGCAGAGCTCCCACCAATACTACACCCGCTAATAACTCCAAACTGATTTCAAATTCGTACCATTTAAGGTACAAATACCGCCAAGGAAATAGTAATTCATGGCTTTGACATCTTGTTAAATGTTAAACGTTGCCTTAGGGATTTGGGATGGCTATTTATTTCTGTTACGGGTTATATACGACGAGAACGTGAGCTCTGATTTTGCATTTTGTCTGTTTTAGCTTTGCTTTCACTCCTGACGGGGCACCATGTGAAGGCAGTAGACTTACTCCCCATTTTGACCCTTGCAGTAATGGAAACTAATTCTGAATGAAACCAAGACAGTGACAACTACTTTCCATCTAAACAGTCGTCTCGCCAATTGACCCATCTTGATCCATGTCCAAGGACACATGCTGCCATTCCAAACAGTTGTCACATACTTAGGAGTAAAGTTCAACCAGAGCCTGACATACTGGCCTCAACTAGAACACCTGAAAATGAAGATCTCTTCCTGTACTGCCTCAATACAAAAACTATCTGGAAGCTCATGGGGAGCAGACCTTTCAGTACATCTGTATTGGCCCTGGAGTTTGCTCTGTGGTTTGGGGGTGCAGTTGCCACACTCAGCTTGTTGACACGGAGGTGAATTCAGGCACTCAAATTATTCGTGGTTGCTTGAATTATACACCAACCTCCAGTTTGTATGTGCTATCAGCTCCGTCAGACCTTCAACAAGATGCCAATACTATTAAGTCTGCTTGGAGAGCTGCAACAGATGGAACCAACCTATTATATCTCTAGTTGGACGATGTCCCATTCTCAGACAGGAAACCACACACAGCGCCAACTCAACAGTCTGCTCTTATTCAGGGGAGGAATCCCAATATGCAGACCAGGGTGTGACACGACAGCTGACCTCTTGACAGCCCTTTACTACGGCAGCCCATGCACTCTTGGACAAGAGCGTTACTAGTCCTTTACCATGCACAGATCATCAGCACCACCGGAAGCTGAAAACTGTGTTCTTACAGAGGGGAATCATTGGTAGGAAAGAGTCCAACACACCATGTAAATTGAGGAGTCCATTGCTGCACCTGCCTCCTTGTAGACTGTAGGCCTGTTTCCTCGATTGTAGATCCTGGGCCAAGCTCAACAGGCTACTCTCTGGCTCATAGAGAGTTGCCCGGGATTGGCCCGTCTTTCTCTCCATGCCGTGACCGTGGGACAACGTTGCAGACAATAACTCGTGCTGGAAGCATGTCCGACCAGACATCTACAATCCCTAGTCTCCCTTGATACAGAGACTGTCCTCTGGTTATGGAACTTGGACATTGAACTCTGATGTCTGCTTACAAGAAGAAGAAGTTTATATACAAACATAATAACTGATTCAAAACTGCCTGCTTGTTCTCAGAGCTAGTCTATGTAGCCATGCCCCGGTTACCGTCATCTTCCCTGTTCCATTTTTTTCTGTTTATTATACCTTTTTGGTGCATTCTTGTCTTAAATTAGTCCCCAAGGCCTCAACTCAAGAGACCACCTAAAGCTCTGGGATGAAGACTGTGATTAAAAGCTTCACTCCTCTGACCCAATAGAACAATAAGAGAAAGGTCGACTGTGCGGGAGACAGAACTTTCTTGAGGACTGGTCTGTAGAATGAACTTCCCCCCAGGAACAAAGGATCATAGCAGACCTCACCAACTTCCGCTCCAAGAGCAAGGCACATTTCTTTGACCTGCCTTCTCCAAAATAAATACAGAACAACATGTATATTTAAAAAACAACAACAACCAAACAACCCCCCCCCAAACCCTAATTCAAATCAAAACCACCGCTACCCCCAAATCAGAACAAGACACTGCCCTGCACACACTTCTCTTCCATGGCTCAGTGCATTACTGCAAGGTGCTCAGAGACTATGCTGGTAAGTGTGGTGTAAGAACCTATAGAGAAACAAATAGAACACCTATGCATGTGAGCAGTCACACTGAACTCAGCAGCAATGCTCATAGGCATAAGCATTTGCAGGATCAGAGCTTTAGATTGCAAATTCTTTCCTGCAATGGCAGTGTCTTACTGTATGTATATCTACACTAGCTAGCAGTACAGGGCCCTGATCCTGGCTGAGGACTATAGCAGTAGATGCCTCTCAGGGGGGATTTTTGCAGTAATCAGGAATCAGTGCCTAAATATTACAGTAAGTACCTTAGCTAGACAGGCAGATGTATAGATTTTAGTGCCTGCAGTAATTACCATTTCACAGTGTTATATGGACTAGGTAATTGAGAGGAGTTAGATAAGTGGTCAGACAGGGGCTTTTAAAAATATTATTTAATTACAAATGATTCTTTTATCAGGAATACCTTTAACAGGTACAGATGACAAGGATGAAAAGGTTAGGGGTTTTGAAACATGAGTCAATTAACAAGTTGATTCCTGCATCTGGAATGCTATTAAAGTGGGCTCAGCTAAGCCCTGATCTTGCCACAAGCTCTGTATGGGCAGAGGGGTCTGCCCATGCAGAGGAATTTTCTGGCTCAGATCCCACCCTGGACAGATTCTCCATGTAGGTGAGGTGATCTATACTCTTAGCAGAGGTCTGTCTAGTGGTGATAATGAAACAGAAGGAAAAAAAAAATCCCAAGACACCTTGGAAAAGAAATGTGATGCATATTCGCCCAGAGTTTCATAGGAGACTATGGGGCAATATTTTGTAGGGAAGGTTTTCATTATAAAATTCAAAAACCTAAATCCCCATCAACAATTTTTAGGGCCGCAGCTCTTGGATAAGCTCCTGTGTTTTGTTCTTGGGGGGGGGGGAAAGAGAGCGTGGTAGAAATTTGAAATCATTTTACAATTTTGCAATATTTTACCATTTTACTGCAAGACTGGGGATGGGTTTCATTTTTCTTATGGGTCACTATTTTTTCCTTGTAGTGTTTGTGGTGTAGCTATGTAATGTTTATGCCTTTCTTTCCTGTGTATTATAACTTTAAATCTCAAGGGGATCAGCAGTCCATTTTGTGTTCATTTCAGTACAGACTACATAGCTCAGCTCCTCAAAGGCAGTGGTTCTCAACCCCGGGGACGTATATCAAGGGGGGTACACAGAGGTCTTCCAGGGGGTACATCAACTCATCTAGATACCGTATTTTCCGGCGTATAAGACGACTGGGCGTATAAGACGACCCCCAACTTTTCCAGTTAAAATATAGAGTTTGGGATATACTCGCCGTATAAGACTACCCCTCTTCCAACGCACACCAAAAAAAAATTTAAAAAACATCAGATTTGATTTCAATATGGTAATTTTAATTCAAATGCTTATGACATGCAGGTACTTAGCAGGAAAATTGTCACTTATAAACATAAGGCTGTTTGTCATCAAACATGTAAACATAAAACAGTGCAAGTGGATTAAACTTTTCCTAATTCACTCTAAAGCTGAAAGGAAGGATAAGACAATAAACCCATGGGAGCTGCCATGCTGTTTGTTTTCTAAGCTGTCAACCAAACTGGAACTGATGATGATAGGAGGAAGATAACAAACGAGAGAGAGAGCAAGTGCCGGGCAAGTCCCTGGCGAGTTAGCAACGCCCATCATAACTGCAAGCTACGGTATTTTTACAGGTTTTGCTGGCGTGACAGTTTCCCTTTAAAAGCCTTCAAAATCCTCCTGTTCGTCATCTGATATCATAAGTACATCAATGACATCTTGTGATACATTTGTAAGGCAGTCATCGTATGGATCGAATTCCGTATCAGATGGTGTGGTCTCAGCTTCGGCTTCCTCTTCATCTTGCCACAAGTAGTCGTCCTCCATACCATCTAATGAATTTGATATGCCACACTTCTTGAAAGACTTGATTACTGTTTCTGCATCAATATCATTCCAGGCTTTTATGACAAACTTGCACAAAACATCCAACTGTGGAGCACGGATGTTTCCTCCTTTTGTGAATGACTTTTCGCCGCTAACCATCCATTCATTCCACTGTTCTTGAATGCGATCTTTAAATGGCTTGTTTAGGCACACATCCAGTGGCTGTACCAACGATGTCAATCCTGCAGGAATAACTGCCGCATCTGTGTTTAGTCTTGCGAGCATTTGCTTGGTGCTGGGAGTTAAATGAGCCCTGAACATATCCCACACCAGTAGACTACATTTTTGAATAAGTCCACCTGGTCGCCTGCTCCACACATTATCAAGCCATAGCTTTACCCCTTCTTCATCCATCCAGCCTTTTTCATTCACATGTACAAAACAACCAACAGGGAACTTGAATTTCGGCATTGTTTTTCTTTTAAAAATAATCATTGGTCTCAGTTTGGCGCCATCAGCTGTGCATCCTAGTACCACTGTAAAACTGGACTTCTCATGTCCTGTTGTTTTAATTAAAATTGTTTTTTCACCTTTTTGATGGACAGTTTTATTTCCAACCATATCAAAATTCATTGGAGTTTCATCCATATTTCCAATACTACTTAACGCATAGCCATGTTTAGCGCGCTGTTGTATTACGTATCGACGGAAACTATTTACTTTGCTATCAAGATCTGCAGGTAATTTTGGGGCAATTTTCATCTTTTGCCTCAGTACCATATTATGCCTTCCCATGAATCTAGTACACCAGGATACAGTGGCCTTAAATCTGTTGCTGTGATCTGGGTTAGATTTGGCCCACTGAAGTGCAAACAAATGTATTTTATTTCGTGTCACTACATAACCGTTTTGGCGATGCTCATTCACCATGTCTGCTACATGTTTTTCGAGTTCTGGCCAATGTGGAGTGCCTCTTCTTAATGCACACTTACCCCTTGGCATACTCTAATGCTTTTTCATTTGCTTTCCAGTCCCGAACCATCTTTTCTGTTACTCCATATTGTCTTGCAGCAGCGCAGTTATTATGTTCTATGGCAAAGTTTACAACTTTAAGTTTGAAACTGGCTTCATATTTCTTTCTTCTTGCTGGTGGAGCCATGATGGGGTTTTGACTGTTGGACATTTGTATACTGTACTGTATGTATTGGTGCTATACTGTATGAACAGGTACAGATACTGGTGCTGTACTGTATGTGGTACCCAGTATACAACAACCAGCCAATCACGGCAAGCGATGTACCTTACCGGCGATTGGCTGGTTGTTGTATACAAAGCCTGCTTGGATTGGTCAGCTCTCCCTGCCTGCCCAGCCCTCCCTGTCTCCAAGACTATCAGAGCCGTAGCGCAAACACGCCTCTTTCATCCGTCTGGCCCGCCCTTGTATCCTATTACCTCCTTCTCTGCCTCTCAGATCTCGCACATGCGCGCCTGCGCCGCTTCACTGCAGTCCTCAGGAGCGAGATCTGAGAGGCAGAGAAGGAGGTACAGTAATAGGATACAAGGGCGGGCCAGACGGGTGAAAGAGGCGTGTTTTTCTGGGCACAGCGCCGCTCTCTCTCTTTTTTCCATACCGCGGGCGTCCCGGACGCCTGCAGCTTGCTCTGCCCTTCACTTACACCTTCCCGGTGAGGTGCCCCCTCACCTCGTCATCGGGTGGGGATGCGGCCGCGGCCGTTTTTGAGCTCCCCCCCACCATATGCGGCGACCGCAGATTCTCCAGTCCGGCTCGGAAGTTTCAGCACCCGCCCTATAAGACGACACCCGGCGTATAAGACGACCCCCGACTTTTGAGAAGATTTTCCTGGGTTAAAAAGTAGTCTTATACGCCAGAAAATACAGTATTTGCCTAGTTTTACAACTGGCTACATAAAAAGCACTAGCGAAGTCAGTACAAACTAAAATTCCATCCGATGACTTTTTATACTGCTCTATATATTATACACTGAAATGTAAGTACAATATTTATATTCCAATTGATTTATTTTATAATTATATGGTAAAAATGAGAAAGTCAGCCATTTTTCAGTAATAGTGCGCTGTGACACTCTTGTATTTTTACGTCTGATTTTGTAAGCAAATAGTTTTTAAGTGAGGTGAAACTTGTTGGTATGCAGACAAAGCAGACTCGTGAAAGGGGTACAGTAGTCTGGAAAGGTTGAGACCCACTGCTCAAAGGTTTTTAGTAGGGCTGTCAAGCAATTAAAAAAATTAATCGCGATTAATCGTGTGATTAATCGCACTGTTAATAATAGAATACCATTTATTTACATATTTTTGGATGTTTTCTATATTTTCAAATATTGATTTCAATTACAACACAGAACACAAAGTGTACAATGCTCGCTTTATATTTATTTTTTATTGCAAGTATTTGCACTGTAAAAAAACAAAATCAACATTATTTTTCAATTCACCTAATAAAAATCCTGTAGTGCAATCTCTTTATCATGAAAGTTGAACTTACAAATGTAGAATTATGTACAAAAATTGCATTAAAAATAAAACAATGTAAAATTGTAAAGCCTGCAAGTCCACTCAGTCCTACTTCAGCCAATATCTCAGACAAATAAGTTTGTTTACATTTGCAGTAGACAGTGCTGCCCGCTTCTTATTTACAATGTCACCTGAAAGTGAGAATAGGCGTTTGCATGGCACTGTTGTAGCCGAAGTCGCAAGATATTTACGTGCCAGATGCGCTAAAGATTCATATGTCCCTTCATGCTTCAACCACCATTCCAGGGGACATGCATCCATGCTGATGATGGGTTCTGCTCGATAACAATCCAAAGCAGTGTGGACTGACGCATGTTCATTTCAATTATCTGAGTCAGATGCCACCAGCAGAAGATTGATTTTCTTTTTTGATGGTTCAGGCTCTGTATTTTCCACATTGGAATGTTGCTGTTTTAAGACTTCTGAAAGCATTTGCCACACCTTTTCCCTCTCAGATTTTGGAAGGCACTTCAGATTCTTAAACCATGGGTCGAGTGCTGTAGCTATCTTTAGAAATCTCACATTGGTACCTTCTTTGCGTTTTGTGAAATCTACAGTGAAAGTGTTCTTAAAATGAACAACATGTGCTGGATCATCATCTGAGACTGCTATAACAAGAAATATATGGCAGAATGGGGGTAAAACAGAGCAGGAGACATACAATTCTCCCCCCAAGGATTTCAGTCACAAATTTAATTAACGCATTTTTTTTTAACGAGCATCATCAGCATGCAAGCACATCCTCTGGAATGGTGGCTGAAGCATGAAGGGGCATACGAATGTTTAGCATATCTGGCATGTAAATACCTTGCAATGCCAGCTACAAAGGTGCCATGCAAATCTCTGATCTCACTTTCTGGTGACATTGTAAATAAGAAATAGGCAGCATTATCTCTCGTAAATGTAAACAAACTTGTTTGTCTTAGCAATTGACTGAACAAGAAGTAGGACTGAGTGGACTTGTAGGCTCTGAAGTTTTACATTGTTTTGTTTTTGAGTACAGTTACGTAACAAAAAAAATCTACATTTGTAAGTTGCACTTTCACAACAAAGAGATTGCACTACACTACTTGAATGAGGTGAATTGAAAAATACTATTTCTTTTGTTTATCATTTTTAGTGCAAATATTTGTAATCAAAAATAATGTACACTTTGATTTCAATTACAACACAGACTACAATAAATATGAAAATGTAGAAAAACATCCAAAATAGTGAATAAATTTCAATTGGTAGTGTATTTTTTAAAAGTGTGATTAAAACTGAGATTAACCGCGATTAATTTTTTAAATCACGATTAATTTTTTGAGTTAATCGCATGGGTTAACTGTGATTAATTGACAGCCCTAGTATTTAGGCTCCTAACTTCTGTTTAAGTCAATGGAAATTAGGAGCCTAAATCCTCTGATGTTTCGGGCTCTAGAGCTTGATACTGTGCTCACTGAAGTCAAAACACCCTTTGGCATTAATGGTGCAGGATCAGAGCTTTAGTGAGGAGATGCACTACAATGAGACATTTTCCTCTCAGCTGACCTGCTCTAGCTCCTCCAACCCACAGCCAAGCTCCTCTGCCATTTGGGATGTGGAGGTGAGAATGAGTTATTCTTAAATCACTATACGGCCTCCTGTACGGCTATAGGGATGCAGAACTGTCTGCTCTGCAGACAGCCTGAATAGCACACTATCAGTCCTGCTTAGTGTTTTATACTGCCACCCCTCATCATAGTATCCAGGGGCCAGATTTTCAAAGGTATTTAGGCACCTGAAATTGCAGGTAGGCACCTAGTAGGATTTTCAAAAACACCTAAGCAGGGTAGGTGCTAACGCCCACTGAGATCATGGAGAACGCTTTGTCCCCAGCTTCCATCCTGGGCTTTGTGGTGTAAATTCTCCCAGAGGAGCACAGCTGTTGTATTGGCGCCTAGGCCACAATTTGGTCTTTGAAGTAGCTGGGGCTTGATCCATTAATTGCTTTGAAGATTAGGACTAAAGCCTTAAACTGGCATTGGTAGTTGACTTGCAGCCAGGGTCTTGAGAATGGAGAAGGCAGGCAGTCTTCGCCATCTGCAGCCCATGCATTTTCTTCACAGATGTAAGCATGGTCTGAATGAGCTCTCCCTTGACATCTAGTAATGAGCAGGGGGGGAAGAATTCAGGCACTGACCTTGTTTGCATAGACTCACCCACGATGCCTATGTGCGCAGCATGGTGGGGCTTGTAGTGGGGTGGACTGCCCCACTCCCTGAGAGAGTGGGCTACAGCAGGCCAGTGGGCCTGCGCAGATGGGCAGCCAATCAAAAAAGGGCTTAATGTGAGCCAATCAGGGCCCAGATTGGAGGCAGCCAATCAGGGCCAGGCTCAGCCTTATAAAAAGGCTGCTCAGGGAGCGAGCAGTCAGTCTGTTCCAAGCCTTTGAGAGGGGAAGGTCTGTCTCCAGAAGTGGGAGACTAGCACCTGGAACAGCGCAGTGCAATGCTGGGCAGGCCCGGGGGAGCAGAAAGGAACTCCAGCCAGGTGTCTGCCAGGCTGCAGGCCCTGAGGGGAAGGGCCTAGCTGGTGCGAGGGGCCGAAGGGGCCGAAGGGGAAACGGCCCAGGGATGTGGACAGATGGAGGGGGAGAAGGAGGGCAGGATGGCTGCCACTAGAGGGTCCCTGGGTTGGGACTCAGAGTAGTGGGCAGGCCTGGGTCCCCCCCTTGCAGTCCACCCAGCCATTGGCCGTAGGGAGCGGCCATCATAGACTACACCAGATCCCTGACAAGAGGGATTAGACTTTAGGGTGTGTGGTTGGACATGGTGGCTGGGGTGTAGAGAGACTGCTGATAACACCAGACCCCTGGAAGGGGGTGAGACCGGAGCAGTGGGCACTGCTGGACAGCAATGTCCTGAAGAGGACGCTGCCGAGCGGGAAGCAACACGGGCTCAGACACCAACCAAAGGCAAGACAGTGGGTGGGACACCACCAGAAGAGGGCGCTCCACTGGACTGAGCTAATTCCTGGAGACAACCAGCAGGAGGCACCGCGGTGGTGAGTCCCAACACCGTTACAGGGCTGCTTTGCCCAAATGATCACTTCTGGCTGGTTTTGGATTGCAAGTCACTTTATTATTATGGGGCAGGGGTAATAAAGTGTGTTACCATTGTTGTGTGACTAAAGGACAGCAGAACTGTGTTTGACATGCCCTGATTGAGGGACTATTCCCCTCTATTCAACACTGTTGAGGCCACATCTGGAGTACTGCATCCAGTTTTGGGGCCCCCACTACAGAAGGGATGTGGAAAAATTGGAGACAGTCCAGCGGAGGGCAATGAAAATTATTAGGGAGCTGGGGCACATGACTTATGAGGAGAGGCTGAGGGAACTGGGCTTATTTAGTCTGCAGAAGAGAAGAGTGAGAGGGGATTTGATAGCAGCCTTAAATTACCCGAAGGGGGATTCCAAAGAGTACGGAGCTAGGCTGTTCTCAGTGGTGGCAGATGACAAAACAAGAAACAATGGTCTCAAGTTGCAGTGGGGGAGGTCTAGGTTGGATATTAGGAAAAACTATTTCATTAGGAGGGTGGTGAAGCACTGGAATGGGTTACCTAGGGAGGTGGTAGAATCTCCTTCCTTAGAGGTTTTTAAGGTCCAGCTTGACAAAGCCTTGGCTCGGATGATTTAGTTGGTGTTGGTCCTTTGAGCAAGGCATTGGACTAGATGACCTCCTGAAGTCTCTTCCAACCCTAATCTTCTATGATTCTATGACTTAGCCGCAGCTGAACGGCACTTGCTAAGCAGGGGGTAGGGGTGCCAAAAGCCAGAGGAGATGAGAGAGGGTGGGGATAAGATTTGTATCTGGTGTGCGTGCTGCCTCAGGGCCTTAGGCACCATATAACCCTTCCTCTTTCCACTGTGTAATGACAGAGCTGATTAAGACACAATGGAGAGTCCTTTGTTGCAGATCAATAGAGTTGAAATAACTGATAACCAGGCCTAAGCATTAGACCTGCTTTGGGACAGTGCCTCTGGTGAAAGACTGCCCAACCTGCACTAGCAGTGAGACTCCCCCAGTAACAGCCAAACTCACTGAGAGCTGTGTTAGCTGGTGCAGGGCTGGCTCCAGCTTTTTTGCTGCCCCAAGCAGCGAAAAACAAAACAAAACACCCGATTGAGCTGCTGCCGAAGTGCCACCGAAGCAGAAGACGGAGTAAAGGACCCGCCGCCGAATTGCCGCCGGAGACCCGGAAGTGCTGCCCCTTTCTTTTGGCCGCCCCAGGCACCTGCTTCCTTCGCTGGTGCCTGGAGCCGGCCCTAAGCTGGTGGGACCTTTAGACATCCCAGAGTGTGCAGTAGAACAGAGTCTCTGATGGTAGAGCAGCCAAAAGAGCAAACAAGGTGCTTTTACTCCCCCGCTCTCCGGGTGGGAGGTGAACTCATGTGAATGCACCTCTGATCTCTGAGTTTTCACTGACCAAGGACAACAACTGTGAGTGGGGTGCTGTGGAGGGAGTGGGGAAGGGCTGGTAAAAGGAACTTTTGTTTGTTGGACTTAAGAACCTGAAGCAAAAGACGTACTCTGGGGTGGGTGTTTTGCTCATGGTCTTATGCTCAGCGCGGCAGGGGAGGGTGCTGAACCCGCCACGGGCCCACAATCCCCAACCAGCCGGAGCGCCGGGAGGAGGGCGGCGAGCCCGGCCGGGGCTCTCCGCTCTCCCCGGCAGCCGGAGCGCCAGGGGGAGGGCGGAGAGCCCCTGGCAGCTGGAGCGCCGGGAGGAAGGCGGCGAGCCCACTGCGGCTCCACTCTCCCTGGTGGCCGGAGCACCGCGGGGAGGTCAGCGAGCCCAGTCGCGGCCCCGCTCTCGGGCTGGAGCGCCCCACCGTGCCGTCCCCCTCCAGGTGCCGCCCCAAGCACATGCTTGGTGGGCTGGTGCCTGGAGCCGGCCCTGCTTATGCTTATGGAACCACGCTTGCGCTGTTTTCCCAAATTAATGCTAGGTTACTGTCCCCTTTTTTATTAAACATTTCTTTTCTACACACTCACTCAGTGCTTGCAAGAGGGGAAGTGTGTACAGGTGCCCAGGGGGTGGTGTGTAATTTTCCCAAGTTACTGGGTGGGGGCTTGATTCAGTTTTGTGTTGTATTGTTAAAAAGGAGCCCCTAGATACTGAACCCAATCCTTGTTGCTGCCAGTTCCATCTGGCAGAAGGGTTACACATTTATCTTCAGAGACAGTGAATTACAGTAATCCAGCCTGACAGTGACAAATACTCAGATCACTGTGCCCAGGTCTTCATCCAGGAGGAAGGGACTAAGTTTCTTCTCGAGCTGAAGGTGCAAGAAGGCATTTTTAGGCGTTGACATTACTGGCTATCCCTATATTTCTCCTTTAGGCCATTCAATGTCCGTTTCACAGTAATGGCACGGTGCATGTCCCTTGGTGCCTTCAGCTATGGTGCTGCAAAGGGTTCAGAGAAATCCCACCAAAGCCTGAGTCCCAGGCCAAAAGCCTGCAGTCAGGCAGCTACATGTCTGTGGTAGCAAGTGAGACTTTAAATCTGAAAGCTTCTGTACCAGCAGTGATTAGATTTTATGCAATGTCTCTCATGCTACAGTATTGCTAAGCATGTCACTAAATCCTTGCACATCAAAGGAACAAAGTAAACCAAGCAAAACTGCAAAAGCTCTGTTACAATTCAGTTATAGTTAAAGGTGGCTTGACAGCCCTGGAGACTGCAGTCTTTTAGCTCGCAGCAAAACTCACCCAGACCAAATAGGAGCAGTGTGCAAACTGCTCTCACTGCTGGTCAGCATACCTCAGCACTCAAGGAAGGATTAGGTACTGGATAGCTAACCAACTATTCACGTTTAATACTGACTCTACCACCAATTTGCAAAGTGGCTGTAAGCAAGGCATTTAACCTGTTTGTATCTCAGCTTTCCTGTCTGTAAAATGGGGACAATATAGCTTACTGTAATGGGGTAAGGGCACAAAAGGTACGTACCCTGTTTTGTGTGTCTAGAGAAAGTGAATGAAGCTAAAAGAAATAACGGAAGCCAGGAGAGAAGAAGATGGTCCTGGGGAATAGTGTCCAGGAGGGTGAGGTATAGGAAAACCCAGAACATGTTCCTTTAAGGGCCTGGGACCAGGAGCCTGGAGAATGGGTCAGGGCAAGGATCCCCACTCTCCCAGCCAGTGGAGACAGATGCTTGGAGTTATTAGACCCACCTGGGGAGATCACAAGAGTGATTAGTAGACTGAGTGAGTGACTAAAACGGGAGCTCCAATATAGGTCAAAAAAGGAACTGCTGCTAGTGTTCCTGAGAGGCAAAACTCAGGCAGGATGCTGCCCCAAGAAACTGGTCTGTGAAAACCCTGAACCTGAGCAGAGAGTCTATAGGCCAGGACTGGAAACAGTCCCAAAAAGGGGGACTGTGATCCCTAAAGCTGAAGGGTGAGTGGAAAGAGGCCATTTGGGAGCGGAGTGATATTTAATAATTTAGATCCCAGGAGAAGGGGGATATTGTTTCAAAGATCTTGGCTGTGACTGGATTAGGACTAGATTACCTGGATGGAGGAATAGAGCACACTGATTAAATTTGCAGATGATAGCAATTTAGGGGGCATTGCCAACACTTTGGAAGATAGAGCTAAAATTCAGAGGGATCTTGATAAATGGGAGAACTGGGCTACAGACAACAAAATGAAATTCAGCAAAGACAAATGTAAGGTGCTACACTTAGGGAAGAAAAACCAAATGCACAAAAACAGAATGGGGGATAACCGGTGTGGTAGCAGCACTGCTCAGAAGGATCTGGGAGTTGTGGTGGATCACAACCTCAACATGAGTCAGCAATGCAATGCGGTTGCAAAAAAAAGCAAATGCAATTAGGGTGCATTAACAGAGGCATAGCATGCAAGTCACAAGAGGTGATTATACCACTCTACTTGGTGCTGGTTAGGACTCAGCTGAAGTACTGTGTCCAGTTTGGTCACCAATGTATAGAAAGGCTGTAGAGAAACTGGGAAGGATCCAGAGGTGAGTGACAAAGATAATCAAAAGGATGGAATGCAAACCATAGGAGCAATGGCTGAAGGAACTGGGTATGTTTAGTTTGGAAAAGAGGAGATTGAGGGGGGGACATGACAGCGGTCTTCAAATACTTGAAAGGCTGCCATAAAGATGGAGGAAAGCTGTGCTCTCTTGCCACAGAGGGCAGACAAGAGGCAATGGGTTCAAACTACAGCGTAGCAGATTTAGATTAAATATCAGGAAAAACTTCCTCGCTGTAAGAACAGTATGACAATGGAACAGTGTCAAGGAGCTTCCACAACTTCCCTATACTGGAGATTTTTAAAAGGAGGCTGGAAAGCCATCCGTCTTGGATGGTTTAGACACAACAAATCCTGCATCTTGGAAGGGGGTTAGACTAGATGACCCTTGCGGTCCCTTCTAATCCTAGGATTCTATTTCCAGGACCCTTCAGGGAAACTGAGGTAGGGGATTCCAGCGGCATGCTATAGCACAAGTGGGTGTGCTTGAAGAATGCAAACCCACCTACGTTTATCTACCTTCCAGGGAGGTCTGAGGATTAATTGGGTAATGTAGTGCTTTGCAGATATAAAGAACGAAGTACCAGTAAACTGCCCTCAGTTATACCCATGGCAGGTGAGTTCACCCAGTCAAATAATTACAGGTCAAAAAGTGGGAGTGTGCTAATAAAATATGCAGAAGGCACAACATTGGGAGGTATTGCCAATATGGAGGAGGACCAGAATATAATACAAGAAGATCTGGATGACCCAGAAAACTGGTATAATAGAAATGGGATGAAATTGAATAGTGCAAGGTCATGCACTTAAGGACTAACAATAAGAATTTTTGCTATAAGCTCAGCACTTACCCATTGCAAGAGACAGAGGAGGAGAAAGACCTGGTTGATCACAGGATGACTATGAGCCACCAATGTGATGCAGCCGTGAAAAAGGCTAATGTCCTAGGGATGCATCACGGGAGGTATTTCCAGAAGATAGGGAAGTGTTAGTTCCATTATACAAGGCACTGATGAGACCTCATCTGGAACACTGTGTGCAATTCTGGTCTCCCATGTTATAGAAAGATGAATTCAAAGTGGAATAGGGCAGAGAAGGTTACTAGGATGATCCGAAGAATGGAAAGCCTACCTTATGAGAAGAGACTCAAAGAGCTTGGCTTGTTTAGACTAACCAAATGAAGGTCAAGGGGAGATATGATTGCTTTCTATAAATACATCAGAGGGATAAATATTAGGGAGGGAGAGGAGTTATTTAAGCTAAGCACCACCGTGGACACAAGAACAAACAGATATAAACTCACCATCAATGAGTTTATTCTTGAAATTAGGCGAAGGTTTCTAACCATCACAGAAGTGAAGTTCTGGAACTGCCTTCCAAGGGGAGTAGTGGGGGGGGGGGGGGCAAAAAACCTAACTGGCTTCAAGACTGAGCTTGGTAAGTTTATGGAGGGGATGGTATGACGAGATTGCCTACAATGGCATGTAGCTGATCTGTGACTGCTAGTGGCAAATATCTCCAATGGCCTATGATGGGACACTTGATGGGGAGGGCTCCGAGTTACTACAGAGAATTCTTTTGCAGGTGTCTGGCTGGTGGGTCTTGCTCACATGCTCAGGGTCTAACTGATCTCCATATTTGGGGTTGGGAAAGAATTTCCCCCCAGGCCAGATTGACAGAGACGCTGGGGATTTTCACCTTCCTCTGCAGCATGGGTCGCTTGCAGTTTTAAACTAGTGTAAATAATGGATTCTCTGTAACTTGAAGCCTTTTAAATCATGATCTGAGGACTTTGGTAACTCAACCATAGGTTAGGGGTCTATTACAGGAGTGAGTGGGTGAGGTTCTGTGGCCTGCAATGTGCAGGAGGTCAGACTAGATGATCACAATGGTCCTTTCTGGCCTTAAAGTCTATGAGGCCAGAATTTGCCCAAAAGTGTTTTTATTCACCCCTCTTTTGTGCTCAGCCACTCTGCTAAGATTGTCAGCTAGGGCACCGGTGCTCAGATGTTTCAATATGTAGACCAGCTTTTCCATACGGGGCACCTTCTCCCCCTCCCTGCCCTTTCATATAGCTAGGACTAGAGCTGGGCAGAGAAAGGTGATTCTGACATTTCATGGAGGATGTCAATGTTTTGACGTTTGGTTTTGTTCTGATTTGGAACTAAAACCAAACATCTTAAAATTCTCTGCAGAAGGGAATGGAGGCCTGGCTCTGGGGCAGTCTCCCAGACAGGCTGTCCTTGAGCCATGAGCACCGGAAGCCATGCAAGCCTGGAAGTCTGAGTTCCCTGCTGGCCTGCCCGGAGGGGGGGGGGGGCTGCTGAGGAGACAGGTAGGGGAAATCAGGCAGGTTTCTGGCAGAAATTCATGGAAATTGAACTGTCTCCAAAAAACTTTTAGATTTCAATGAAAGGGAATTTCTAACAAATGGAAGTTTCATCTGAATTTTTCCAGCCAGCTCCACCCAAGACCATCCCCCTTTCCATTTAGCAATATGGGAAAGATGACCCCTTGCAACCTGTTTTGACTTCTAGTCCATGAACCACTGAATCTGCACTAGCTGGTGGTGGTCAGTTATATGACACAAACATTTGTCCAGCAGGAAGTGGACTGAGAACCACCAGTTTCATTTAATATAACTCAAAACCAGCCATCAGATTATAATGGCTTTTGGTCAGTGTAGGACTGTGGTTTTTCATAGAAGGCCACATTCAGGTAATACTTCAAAACAAAACAAATACAGCCCTTCCCCCATGGGTTTCTTTCTTCGGAGAATCTAGACTTTCCCAGAGGCCTAGTAGTGACGTTTAAAATAGTCTGGTGTGAAAGTTCATAAGCAAACAAATGGCCCCTTAGTGGTGGGCTTCTTTCTGTGAGGCATTTCTGATTAAAATCCAGACACCCCACAGAGATCTGGAAGAGAGCCCCAACTAAGCAGGTAGAGTTCCCCTCTCTGGAAGAGAGCACTAGCGTCTCCAAATCCTTCCACAATCTCTTTTGTTATGCTCGTATCTCTCTCTCTCTTCCCAGCATGCCTTTCTGTGGAGGCCTACCAACCCAGCCACCCAAGGATTATACTTCCCATGATTCCTTCTGGCTGAGAGGAGAGCCTTGTTCCACCCATACTTCAAAGCACTGGTTCTGGGCGTGATGCAGAATCAGCAACCTGGGTTCTTTTCCAAACCACAAACTGCCACCTTGGGACCAGTTCTTCTTTCTCAATGACTGTTTCCTTTGTCCAATGGGTCTCTTTCCACTCCAATCTCTGAAACAGAGAAGTATGGCCCTGGAAACTTCCCTTTGCAGTCTTAAAGGGCCAGTCTATCTCATTACAAGGATACATTTTAAATGATACATTCTTGAGGCATGGTCAGCAAAAAGGAACAGTCAGTATTTCAGGGCAGATGCTTCCAGGGGAGGTGGGGCAGGCATCCATTGCCACATATGAGAAAACCAGGCTAGAGACAGAGGGGGTAGGAGGGACTCTGCCTAACCTGAAATGCTTGTGAGACCTTAGACACACAGAAGGAGTCAGACTAGCATGAGGGTGTATCTCAGGACTCTTGTTGTTTTGCAAAGATCTCTCTAGTGCTTTTTAAGAGTAAAGTGACTGTGCTTAAGAAATTCCTTTGCTAAGCCTGTGTTCCTTGCTTGCCTGTCACTTTGTACCTGAAGGGGTTAAGCTAGAACCCAGAGTAACCACAGCTAAGTGGAAATTTGCAGGAGCAAGTTTGAGCAACTGTGAGCTTGGGAGATCTGAGACATTGGTTCCAGGGATTAGGATGACTGGACTTTGGAGTCCCACATCCCAAGGAAGTGACCAGACAAGAAGTCTGTACCTGGGAGGGTGCCCTATGGACCCAGAGCTAAAAACAGTGACTAAATTCTGCCTAGACCAGGGAGCTTAAACACACCTGAGATCTAGTGGTTGGATCCACTCACAGACTGGTGACTGTCTGGAAGACAGACGAGGCCAGGCTGTAGCAATCCAGTCTTGATTTAAAGTTTCCATTGATGGCAAATCCACCACATTCCCCAGGTAGGTTGTTCTGATGGCTAATTGCCCTCAGTCTTAAAATGTTGTCTTATTCTAGCCTGAAGTTGTCTAGCTTCAGCTTCCAACCATTGGATCTCATTATGCCTTTCTGCCAGGTGTTAGGATGTGATAAGCACCTAGACAGATAGCTTGTATTACTGCTGATCTCTTCCTATGTCAAGAAGTGGATAGGCAGAGACACTTGTAACTGCTGCACTTTCCAGGTTATTTCCCAGGAGAGTCCAATTAGAAGCAAATGACAATATTCCAGATGGGGGGTGGGAAGGAAACCAGAAGTGACTGCAGCGTGGTCTGTTAAGTGGCAGTGGGGAGGACAGACTCTTTGGTGGGGTTGCAGATGGGAATAGCTGGAGTAGTACAACTAATAAGGCCACTGAAGCAAACAGCAAAGAGATGCTTGAGACAGCTGGACATTTTTATGGAAAAAGATGGAACTAAAGGACAGAGTGACAAATTTAGAGAAGTTGGACTGAGACGCTGAAGCTGGAGAGGTGTGTGTGTGTGAGAGAGAATAGCCTTTTCTTGTCCAGTAACTTCCTTATGTCCTTATTATGTTCAGGAGAAAATGTTCCCAGTGCCCATGTTTTATGGGACTTAATGGAATGGTGTTTCATCCTGTAAATATGGCGGCTGTTGCTGTTATAACTGCTTCGCTCGGCATGTGCTGTACTGTCTCCTGGTCATGCCATTGACGTGCCTTTCAGCTATTGTAGGGGTGGCCAACCTGTGGCTCCGGAGCCACATGCGGCTCTTCAGAAGTTTAATATGCAGCTCCTTGTACAGGCACTGACTCCGGGGCTGGAACTACAGGTGCCAACTTCCTAATGTGCCAGGGGCTGCTCACTGCTCAACCCCTGGCTCTGCCACAGGCCCTGCCCCCTCTCCACCCCTTCCCACCCCCTTCCCTGAGCCTGCTGTGCCCTTGCTCCTCCCCCTCTTCCCCAAAACCTCCTGGATGCCACAAAACAGCTGATAGGGAGGGAAGGGGAGGCGTTGATTGGCAGGGCTGTTGGTGGGCAGGAGACGCTGGGAGTGGGGGGGGGGGGGGAAGTGGGGACTGCTGATGTATTACTGGGGCTTTTTGGCAATGTCCATGGGAAATTCTGGCTTCTTCTCAGGCTCAGGTTGGCCACACCTGAGCTATTGCCTACTCTGTGTTTGCCAATGAGGAGCCATCCTTCAGTGATCCCCTCCATTCACCTCGTCCCTTCAGTTTGCTACTTATTTCCCCTTAAAATCTCACTTTCCTCATTACGATGAGTGGCATGTGGTTAAAAGAAATGTTAAAAAGCACGAGCAATGCCTTTAGCTTTTTATAACGAATTAGAACATTTGACCTATTTTACTCCCCCTAAGTTATTTCTCTCCTTTTTAATAAATCAAATAAATCTGCAGGAGCATTGCATTTCATCTTGTCTGGACTGTTATATTTAATCTCCCGCGTGGGTGGAGGTACATGGGGAGGAGGGGAAGGGCTCAGAAGCCTGAAAATGTGAGATGACTCTCTTTAGTTCTTTTGATTTCACAGAAAGTTGCCAGGGAGGCTTTAATTAGGACCTATCAAAAGTGATCAGGAAAAGGAAAAAGGTTTGGCCAGTTGTTAGGCACTGCTAAGCTTTTTAGAATTTGGAGTTTTTTTGCATTATGTGGAAATTTATTCATGCTACCAATTTTACAGCTGTGTTCCCTTGGATTCCGCACATCTATCTGCATGAGAAAGCTATTCTATCATCTGCAGCTTGCTTGATCTCTAATTTTCCTGCTGGTATATGTAGGGGGACTCATGCATCTCTTGGTGGAGATTGGATTTTCACTTAGGGGAGATACTTTACGCTCATGTGCTAAAAGCATTACACTTGTGTGCTGAATATCTTCATTACTTTTGTGTCTTCTGGACTATTGTAAAGTAGTTTTAGAAACCGACAGTGTTCTTGGTATCCACTCTGTTGTGTAAAACACAAGAACAATAAATGACCATATGATTGTGGGGGGAAAAATCTGGCCAGCCCTATTAGTTTAGGCTTTAAATCGACTTGTTGTCCCTGGGTGGGCTCGAACCACCAACCTTTCGGTTAACAGCCATGACATATACCCCTCATGGGAAAGCCCTGTACAATTCAAGAGAAAAAATATAACTTTTTGATAGGATTTTGGAACCATAGTACAAAAATTAATAGAAAACTTATATTTCTGCTGTAGAACTCTGTTGGGTCAAAAATGCTATAAAAAGGATATTGTTCTGTTTGATTCTATAATTTTTAGAGTGGCTTCTGGTGTAGTCAATGGGACAATTTGCATATGTCATACAGACATAGGACTGACTGGAAGGGACCTGTTGGGTCATCACATCCAGCCCCTTGGTATAGCAAGCAACCCCATCATGTGACCCCTTTCATAAATGTATCAGATTCCATCTCAACTCTAGTTAGGTTATTTGCCCCCACTTCTGGTGGGAGGCTGTTTGAGAACCTTACTCCTCTGATGGGTAGAAGCCATTGTCTAATTTCCAGCCTATCCTGGCCAGTTTATTCCCATTTGTTCTAGTTTGAACATTTTCCTTTTAATCACTCATCTCCCTCCCTGATGTATTTACAGAGAGCAATCAGCTCCCCTTTCAGCCTTTGTTTGAGTAGTCTAAACAAGCCAAGTTCTTTCAGTCTTTTCTCAGAAGATAGGCCCTCTAGTCCCTGGACCATCCTAGTAGTGCTTCTTGGCACCTGTTCCAGTTTAAAGTAATCTTTCTTGAACATGGGTGACCAGAGTTGGACACACTATTCCAGATGAGGTTTTATTGGCACCTTGGATGGTGGCATTAATACTTCCCTATCTCCACTGGAAATACACCTCACTTGATCCATTCTAGGATGGCACTTGCCTTTTTCACAGCCACATCACATTGGTGGCTCATAGTCGTCATGTGATAGACCTGGGTGTGTTGGTCATTCTCCTCCTCTGTCACTTCCAATTCATAAGGCCCAAGGGGTCTCAAATCCAGGCCAGAAGAGCTACTCAGCAGCACAAACACAGTGGCAGCTGTAACTAGCTTGTGCTCCACAACCTGCTGTGGACACAGACCATGGGAAGTCCCACCTTAAGGGATCTGAGAGGCAACATCATCATGGCTCCTGATTGGCTCCCTGCCCTATATAAACCCAAGGGCCAGGGCATTCCAGGAAGTGTCCAGGCAACAGTAGCGTTTCTGTATCTGCCATGACTGTTCTTGAACTCCTGGCTTTGAACTCAGCTTGATTTGGACCTTCCTCCTGATCTGGACCCCGAAAGCTGACTTGTACTCTGATCCTTGGTATCGACCCCACTCTGGAACATGATATGAACTCTGCTACTCTCAGCCTCAGGTTTGACCCTACTCTGAGCCTTGGTTCTGAATGCCCCTGTTAGGATCCTGATGCCTAGTTTATAGCAGAAACTTTTATTGTTCCCTAAATGAATGACCTTCATTTTGTACTATTAAATTTCATCCCATTTCTGTTATTTCAGTCTGTGAGGTCATCCAATTCTTTCTATATAATATTTGGATTTCCCACTGTACGACAACTTTGTCATCAGCAAATTTCATTAGCACACTCCTACTTCTAGTGCCAATATCATTAATGAAATTATTAAATAAGATCAAGACTGATCCTTGAAGAACTCCACTAGTAACCTCCTCCAGCCTGATAGTTCTCCTTTCAGCACAACGTGCTGTCATCTCCACAGGTCATGAGATAAAGAAAGGACAAAACACCACCATCATCTAAAACAAAGTGGTTAATGTAAGTGTCTAATACAGCATCAAAGGAAAAATATGACCATCCACAGACTGTAAAACAGGCCAGGATCACTGAAGACCTATAGAAATCGCTTAACTGCTTGTAACATTATCTTTTAACCACTAAAATATGCAGGGAAAGACAAAGGACAATTATAGATTTTTTTTTTTTTTTTTTTAAAGCCAGAAGGGAGCATTTGATCATCTAGTCTGACCTGTATATCACAGGCAACAGAACTTTATCCATGTACTCCTGTATTGAGCCCAATAACTTGTGTTTGGGTGCCTGACTAAAGCATACCTTTCAGAAAATCTTGATGTGAGGACCGCAAGAAATGAACTGATACTTTGAGAGGTGGAGGGATAATTGTTTCGTGTGTTTTGAAGAAGAATAAAGTTAGACTTCTAAAATCTTCTTGTTTAAAAAAAATCCAAAATTTGATACATTTTAATTTGTTTTAGAATAAAATATTAAAAGTGGACACATTTATTGGTATTTGTGATGGGATGTCCATCCCCCACCCCCACAGGCCTGGAAGGGGATTAATGTGGCCAGGGAGGCCTTTAACTCTACAGCCTGCACCTGGAAGGAGAGCCAAGGAGCAGGGAGTTGATTGCAAGCAGGTTCAGCTGTGCAGGAATAGGCGGGGCCTATAAAGCCAGGAAACTGGCAACACAAGGGCTACTGCTGGGAAAGTACAGTCACTCCCTGGGAAGAGGGGAGTGTTTGGAGGCTCCATAGGTGTGCAGACTGCAGTCACTTTCTGGGAAGAAGGAGGAGTGTTTGGAGCTAGTACACCCAGAGTAAGGCTGATGCTTCTCCAGGGGAGAGAATGGCACTGGTGGCCTGTGGGAGAAGAGTTTGAGAAGGAGCTGGGACCTCCCCATTCCTTCTAACAGGATGCTCATGACATACTGGTAAAAGTACCTGTACTCCAGTGAGGCCAGCTCCAGTGCAGCTGTATTGTTGATGGGAAATGGATGCAAAGTTTTCTAGTGTAGACGGGACAAGGCCCTGCAGGTGGGCCCTGCAGCCCAGGGTTGAGAGACCCATTGACTGGGGCATGTAGATAGGCTCAAAGGGGCTCTTGTGCTGTATCTAATGTGTGCTTGGAGCGTGGCCTTCAGTCTCCAGGGCTGCTAATCTGACACTTCTCTTAAGCACTACATTTTATTCTACAGGAAAGCAATTCATGGTGGCCCTATGGAAAGGAAGGGTGATCCAGTAGTTAGGGTACTGCCCTGGGATTTAGGGGATCAGGGTTAAATTTCTTGCCTTACTACAGACTTCTTTTTGTTACCTGGGTAAGCTCCTTAGTCTTTGGCTCAGTTTCCCTCCTATAAAATGGGGTTCAGAGTGCCTTGCCTCATAATGACATTTAAGACTCTGAGGTTCTGATAGTACAGTGATGGAGGGAATATAAGTACATGCATGGAGATGAGGAGAATAATGGTGAGGCAGATGTGTATGATAGTGGTATTTTGGATCTATATAATAAATGCTAGGGCCCCGGTTCAGCAAGGTCCTTGACTTCAGTTGGACTACCCATGTGCTTAAATTAGGCACATACAGGGGCCTAGTTTTGTATCCTTGTCTAGAGGAAGCTGTGGCATGTACTGCCCGTGGGCTACTCGAGGAGAGATTTCACCTCATAGGCACAATCCTTCCCGATCTCCCCAATGCTCAGAGGAGATGCATGCAATTCACAATCTATTAGATTGCTCCTCATGGCACACCATTCCTGTTCCACAGACCAGTCTGGAAATGGAGCAGGGCCCATGCCCCTGTTTCTTCCCCACTCTTCTTTTGGATGACTTGTTTACCGATGGAAGGAGGAGATGAGCAGGGTCTGTTCACGTCGTGGGTTACTATTTTGGATTGACCCTTACAATAGGTAGGAAGGATTTTTTGTGTGTGACCACCCATGTCCCTGTACAAGAGCCAATCGTAATATAGCCCTCATTGAGGGAATACTCCAATAAATTGGAGAAGACCTCTCCAGCAGTGCTTTACAGGCTTCCTCCTCTGTATACATTGTTTGTAGATCTTGGCAAATCGGATACCACATATGGAATGAAGCTCTAAGTTTATTCACTGATGTGTCTGCAGCAATCAGGACCTTTGAGTGCTGAAGCGTATGTAGTGTTCAAGAAACCAGCAAAAGTATCCTTGGCTGTCCACCTCCCTGCCCCAAACTACTGTCAGACAGTTTAGCATACCCTACGCGCTGTTAAATGTGCATTGATTATCTGGCTTTAACAGCATCAACATTCACTCCATCAATGTTCAAACACCACTTTGGGAAATAAATATCCATAAATCATTCTGCTAACACGACCCACCAAAAGAAGGGCAAATGATCTGAAGTAAGAATGTCTGAAATATATTCTAACTCAAGAAGCTATGTCTCATTAATCTTTTAAACATAACATGAGCTGAATAGAAAAGTGACCGATGTGGCTGCACGCCATGTTGGAGGAGGGTATGTAGGCCCTGACTGAGCAGAGTACTTATCTATGGGTTTGGCTTTCCACATTCTCTTGCGTAAGTGCTTTGCCAAATAGAGATGGGATGACTCATCTGCTTAAGTCAGCATTTCTCAAACTGATGGTCCTGACCCAAAAGGGCCGCAAGACTAGTGTAAGGGGGTCATGAAAGCAATGGCTGCTGGCCGGGGAGCCCAGCTCTGAAGGCAACGCTGCTGCCAGCAGCAGCGCAGAGGTAAGGGTGGTATGGTGGGGTGGGGTCATCATTTTTCAGGGTGAGGGGTTGTCATGGCCTGAAATATTTTCCTAGGGGGTCCCAACAAAAAAAGTTTGAGAACTCCTGGCTTAAGTGCTTTGCTGAACAAGAAACAGGGCTATGGACACAGGATTTTCAACTGGGATGGGGGAAGGGATCCCCACTGCTAATGCAGCTCAGGGTTGCAGAAGGTTGGAAAAATCATGGAGCAGGTCCTCAAGGAATCAATTATGAAACATTTAGAGGAGAGGAAAGTGATCAGAAACAGTCAGCATGGATTCACGAAGGGGAAGTCGTGCCTGACTAACCTAATTGCCTTCTATGATGAGAACTGGCTCTGTGGATGAGGGGAAAGCAGTGGATGTGTTATTTCTTGACTTTAGCAAAGCTTTTGATACGGTCTCCCACAGTATTCTTGCCACCAAGTTAAAGAAGTATGGGCTGGATGAATGGACTGTAAGGTGGATAGAAAGCTGGCTAGATCGTCGGGCTCAACGGGTAGTGATCAATGGCTCCATGTCTAGTTGGCAGCCGGTTGCAAGTGGAGTGCCCCAAGGGTCGGTCCTGGGGCCGGTTTTGTTTAATATCTTTATTAATGATCTGGAGGATGGTGTGGACTGCACTCTCAGCAAGTTTGCAGATGACACTAAACTAGGAGGCGTGGTAGATACACTAGAGGGTAGGGATCGGATACAGAGGGACCTAGACAAATTAGAGGATTGGGCAGAAAAAAACCTGATGAGGTTCAACAAGGACAAGTGCAGAGTCCTGCACTTAGGACGGAAGAATCCCATGCACTGCTACAGGCTAGGGACCGAATGGCTAGGTAGCAGTTCTGCTGAAAAGGACCTAGGGGTCACAGTGGACGAGAAGCTGGATATGAGTCAACAGTGTGCTCTTGTTGCCAAGAAGGCTAACGGCATTTTGGGCTGTATAAGTAGGGGCATTGCCAGCAGATCGAGGAACGTGATCGTTCCCCTTTATTCGACATTGGTGAGGCCTCATCTGGAATACTGTGTCCAGTTTTGGGCCCCACACTACAAGAAGGATGTGGAAAAATTGGAAAGAGTCCAGCGGAGGGCAACAAAAATGATTAGGGGTCTGGAGCACATGACTTATGAGGAGAGGCTGAGAGAACTGGGATTGTTTAGTCTCCAGAAGAGAAGAATGAGGGGGGATTTGATAGCAGCCTTCAACTACCTGAAGGGGGGTTCCAAAGAGGATGGAGCTCGGCTGTTCTCAGTGGTGGCAGATGACAGAACAAGGAGCAATGGTCTCAAGTTGCAGTGGGGGAGGTCCAGGTTGGATATCAGGAAAAACTATTTCACTAGGAGGGTGGTGAAGCACTGGAATGCGTTACCTAGGGAGGTGGTGGAGTTTCCTTCCTTGGAGGTTTTTAAGGCCCGGCTTGACAAAGCCCTGGCTGGGATGATTTAGCTGGGAATTGGTCCTGCTTTGAGCAGGGGGTTGGACTAGATGACCTCTTGAGGTCCCTTCCAACTCTGATATTCTATGATTCTATGATTCTAAGGTGATTCTGAGGAGGCCCCTCTCCTCCTCACCCACAGGGGAAATGATTTTTTGTATTACGGTAGCGCCTGGAGGCTGCAGCTGCAGGCATTATATATAGTAATACAGTCCCTGCCTCAAGGAGCTACAATCTGTACACACAAGGTGGAGAGAATATTGTTAGCCCCATTTTACAGATGACCGAGACTATGGGCTGGCTTTTTAAAGGTACTTTGGTGCTTAACTCTCCCTGAAATCAATGGGCATTAGGTACCCAGGTACCTTTAAATCTGTCCCTAGAGTGAATGGCCTATGGTCACACATGATGGCTGGGTTCAGTTCCTAGCTTTGCCACAAATCTTGTGACTTACAAGTTCAGTGCCTTGAATAAAAACAGTGGCGCCAATGCTCCAGCCCTACCCCCAGGGTGGGAGAGTTGATCTAATGGGAAGGGCATGGGTGTGGGACTTGGAGAAATTAGTGTTTAATTCTCAGCTTTGCTATAAGCTCCTGTGTGACTGTGGGCAAGTTTTAATTCACCCAGTGCCTTCATTCCCCTTCTGTGAAATGGGGAGGCTTCCCTGCCCCCAACTGACCAATGCCACAGGGTCTAGGGAAACGCATCAGGGAAGGGAGAAATCTACTCTGCCTGCCTGCAGGGCTGGATTAACTTTTTGTGAGCCTGGCGCCAAACATATTTGTTGGCTCCCATTGGGGAAATAGGGCATGTGATGTGGTGCGGTCCGCAGAGCGAGGGGTCGGTTGGGGGGCAATGAGACGCAGCTCAGCAGGAGTGGCCCCACTCAGCCCAGCACAAGGTCACTGTTTACAAACCCCAAACTGCTAGACGCACACTGGTCCACCCAGCCCTGTGCTGCCAGCGTGCCCCTTCCACACTGCCCCCTGCCCTGCCCGTATGCCAGCATCCTCACCCAGAGACTTCCCCCACAGATCCTTATGCCCAGCACCCCCTGCCTAGAGACCTCTCTTGCTGACATCACACCACAATTACACAGCACCCTGCACATCATACCCCCTGCCTGCTCCCCCACCCATAGATCCCCTACTGCCCAGCACCCCCTTCACAGTCCCACTATCACAGCTGGACAGCACCCCATATTCCTGAGGGAATTCTGCAGCAAATTCTGTGCATAATATTTTAAAATTCTGTTTGTTTGTTTTTTTTTATTTATAATAAAAGTGGAAGCTCCACCATGGCAGTGGGGAGCACAGGCCACTGGCTGCATGGAGGTGGGAGAATACCCTGCAGCCTCCCCCACCCCCCTGGGACAGGGACTTGGCAGTGAGACTGAATCTGACCCTTACACAGCACAAGGGCCAGGCCTGCCACAGAAACACCCTGGCACCCTGCCCCTTTTGTGCCAGGCACATCAGATGTGGGCAGGGAGGCTCAGCCTGGCAGCAGGATCCAAGTGCAGAGGGACTTAGTGGGGGGGGGGGATCCAGATGGGGGTAGGAGGGTTCTGTGGGGGGCAGGTAAGAGGGTTCTGTGGGGGGAAGTCTGGGTGCAGGCAGCTCAGTGGGGAATCTGGATGCACAGGGAGGTGCCAGGTGCAGGGGCAATGGGCAGGGGGCAGTTTGTGGGGGGGACCAAGTGAAAGTGGTTGGAGCTCAGCGTGGGGGCGGGGAGTCTGGGTGCAGGGGAGGTGGGGTTGCACTTAAAGTACCGCACAGGATCTTTTCAGGGGCAATAAGGCAAATGCCACATTCATTGATAATATATGCATCAATCAACACAGTATCATATGCATATGATCTATATTTCACTCATGCACTCACATACAAACACACTCCGTCTTGTTGTTGTTACCAACTAGTTGCTCCCCTTAACTTCATTGGCCAGGTGAGTTAGATAGGGGAGGGGTGGAGCCGGGCTTCTGCCGATCTGGATCAATGCTCTAATGTTGACAAGACCCAGGGTCCTCTGCAAGACACCTCACATTTATAGCAGCTTCCCTCTCATACAAATCTATACCAGATTCAAAATCTGTGTCCGTTGGTCCTTTGTGCTGCTTCCTTCTGGGTGTTCTTCCAATACTGTTCAAAGAGGGTGTCTCCAAAAGAAAGTGCTTGATCTAAACCACCTCCTCCCCTGGGGCCGTCAATATGTCTGCTCTTCTTTAGTGAGCCCACTTGACAAGTTTGATTGTCCTTGGGTCTGGCTTCCATCCCCTCTCCAACTAGCTGTCTGGAGGTGCTTGCCTTCCATGCCTTGCTCATTCACACCTCATTCATTCAACATGCCAATTGATTAAGGGAGTGTGGGGGAGGGGAAATCTTATTCTACTCCTAGCAAAAAGACATTGTTCTTCTATTTTAACTATCCTTAGGGGCTATAACATTATACCAAGGCTTAACACAAAGTTTTCTATAAGTTTTTCTACATAGGCTCTGATACAAAGTTCCTATATCAAAGGACTTGATACAAAGTTGTATGAAAATAGCTTAATATATGGTTATATGAAGAGGCATAATACAAAGTCATATGAAAGTTATGTGAAGATGCTTAATACAGAGACTTATCTACAGGGTTCATTTGGGTGGGGTTCTAGGTGTAGGTGGTTGGGGCTCAGTGGGGAGGGTGTCTGGGGGGGCTCATTAGGGTGGTACAGATGCAGGGGAGGTGGCTTGTCAGGGTGAGGGTTTGATGGGCCTGCTTAACAGGGGAGCCCCAACTGCTGCCAAGGGGATCTGCAGGCTGGGCCACCATTTCCCCTATCCCAGGGATTGGTAAACTTCAGCATGTGGCCCACCAGGGTAAGCCCCCTGGCAGGCCAGGCCGGTTTGTTTACTTGCCGCGTCCACAGGTTCAGCCGATTGCGACTCCCACTGGCCGTGGTTTGCCGCTCCAGGCCAATGGGGGCTGCGAGAAGCCGCGGCCGGCACATCCCTCGTCCTGGAATCGCGATCGGCCGAACCTGCGGACGTGGCAGGTAAACCAACCCACCAGGTTGCCGATCCCTGCCCTATCCCCTTCTCTTGCCCATCTCCTGCCCCTTCCCCACCATTCCATCTCCTCCCCATCCCACCCCCATTCCTTCCCCACTGCCTCTGTCCCTCTGCCCTGCCTGCCCCACCATGGGCACTGTAGTACAAGATGAAGGATGGCTCCCAGCACACAGAAGGGAGCTCAACCAGCACTAGGACCCAGAAGGTGGTGTCCAGCAGCAAAGTCCCGGGAGCTGAGCAGCACCTTCTTTTTTCAGCCTGGCTGTGCAGCTCTGCAGGCAGAGTAGGTCTGCTCGTTCCACCCCCACGCCCCTAGGTCCCACCCCCGCCTCTTCTCTGCCTCCGCTCCCCAAGTGAGCATGCTGCGGCTGTGCTCCTCCCCCAACCTCCTGCCGGCAAACAGCTGATTGGCAAGCGGCGGGAAGGGAGCAAGCTGTGAGGCAGGGGACGGGGAGCTTGGCTGCCCTACTGCAGCAGGAGCCTCACTGCCAGGAGCACCAAGCTTCTGCCCCCCGCAGGAGAGAGCGGGGGGCAGAGAAAAGTGGGCCTGGTCGGGGTCTCCCTGGAGTCTGGGCTCCATGGTAAAGCCAGTGGCTCCATGGTAAATCCGCTACTGCCTGCCTGCATTGTTCCCTTCCCCGCCTCTTGGAGGAGGGCGACCACTTGATGTGCTGAGGGACTTCTACTCCCTCTGCCCATGGAACAACTGAGCTCACCTCTCTCTTTCTTCCCCCTCCCCTTTCCCTCCTGCAAGGGCCAGGTGGATTCCTGGAGCACGCATAGACTGACTAGACAGCAAGTGTGAAAAATCGGGACAAGAGGGGTGTGTGTGTGTGTGTGGGGGGGTAATGGGTGCCTATATAAGAAAAAATCCCCAAAACTGGGACTGTCTCTATAAAATCGGGACATCTGGTCACCAGCCCTCCCGCAGCTGCAGTCCCCCTCCCACCTCCTGACTAAGAAACTCTCTCTTGGCTCATCTTTGGAGAGGGGTTGGGGGACATACTCTCAGCTGCCCCCACTCACTACCTCATCCAGCTCCAGGAAGGGAGGTGAGCCGCTGGGGAAGAAGAGGAACAAAGCAAAGGGGCAGGGAGAGTGAGATAGCACAGCACTGCAGGGCATGGGGTATGCAGACCTCCCACACGCCCATGTTTTGTAGCCATAGCTGCCTGATGGTAGAGGGACAGGGGCATGGTAGGCCCTTCATTTCAAAGATCCAGCACACAGACCAAGCGTACACAGTGTCTTCTCTAAGAAGACTGAACTTGGAGCCATTTGCAAGTGTCCCACACCTCACACAACAGTGAGGGGGGTATAGTGAAAGACACAATGACAAGACATTCTGCTTATCACGCTTTCACCAGCGCTGGGAACACTTTCAAAGCATTTTCCATTTTTAAGCATGTCTTAATTTTTATCTGTACTCAGACCTGGTGAAAGGAGCCAGACTGACATGGTTATGAAGAGAACTGGTCCAGCATGGATAAGGCCCTATCAAATTGATGGTCCATTTTGGTAAATTTCATGGTCATAGTATTTTTAAAATATTGAATTTCACGGTTTCAGATATTTAAATCTTAAGTTTCATGATGTTGTAACAAAGCATGACTATGTATTTAAAAACCTAAACATATAAAGCCCTTAAGTCAGCATTTCTCAAACTGGGGGCCCCGACCCACAAGGGGGTTGCAAGGCTATTGTAGGTGGTATTGCCACCCTTACTTCTGTGCTGCCTTCAGAGCGGGGCAGCTGGAGAGCAGCAGCTGCTGGCCAGATGCACAACTCTAAAGGCAGTGCCAGCAGCAGCAGCACAGAAGTAAGGGTGGCAAGACCATACCATGCCTTCAGAGCTGGGCTCCTGGCCAGCAGCTGCCACTCTCCAGCCACCCAGCTCTGAAGGAAGCGCAGAAGTAAGGGTGGCAATACCACGACCTCCCTACAATAGCCTTGCCACGCCCTTTTGTGTCTTGACCTCCCATTTGAGTATAGGACAAAAGAACAAATTTCCTGGGGGAGACCAGATTTCCTGATCCATGATGTGTTTTTCATGGCCGTGAATTTGGTAGGGCCCTAAACATGGACAATGGCCCTCAAGAAGTACCTATAGACCTCTGGGAACCAGGACACCTGGTTCCATTCCTGGATATATCACTGACTCGTCTTATCCTGGTCAGGCTGTGTCACTGTTCTATGCCTCAGTTTCCCAGTAAAACAGGACGATAATGTGCTTTGAAATCTACAAATGACATGCACTATATGCATGAAAATGATCAATGCTTATTATTCTCATTAACATTAATTCAAAACAAAGCAACTTGCCAATTAGCTGAAATAAAATGAGTGCGTTTTATGTAAACCAAACAAGATTAGAAAAAGCAACAGTTAAAGCTTTTCCGCTCATGCTCCTTTGAAATGCAGTCAACTAAAACCAAACATGATGCAGCATGCAAAGTCCTGCAGAACTTTAGTGGCATGTTCCTAAATATGTTTAGTAGTGGATGGAGGATCAGGCCCTAAGTCTTTGTGAAAATGTATGAAATATTCTCCTCATAAACGGTAAAGGATACAATAGGAACGGTCTCAACTAGATTAAGGACTGCATGCCATGTACCTCAGCAAAGAGGCTAATGTTTAATGGCTGTTTCCTGCAGTGAAAGATTGTCTGGCTATCACTTCTTAAATCATAGTGGTTTGCTCTACTTTCATTTCGGGGCTCTGTGAAATTAACGTCAGCTAGGGCTCCAGCCGCCATCAGTGGAATGGACTGTAAAGCGTAGCCCCGTCACTTTCCATCTTCCTTTCTGTAAATGGACGATATTCTTCTCCCTTTATTGGGTTTCTGGAAGGCCAGTTTATTTTGCAGTTCATCACCAGATTTTTTTTTTTCTCATCGCTCCATGATGTCGTGTTGCAGAACAATAACATTGCGTCTTCCAGTCACTTTTGGGAAAATCTAAACCACCCATGGGGCATTTGTACCTTTAAACACATTTGATATTTTGCAGGGCTCTGCTCTTTACTGGCAGAAAGCATTTGAGTCAAAACCATTTCCTTCCTCACATAGCCTTTTACAGTCATCCATTCCTGAATGTGACTCCGTATTTGCCGATCCCATCAATTACGCTATTCTCGACTGGGCCACACTCCAATAGGTTGGTCTTTCAGGAGCCCCTAAAGTACCCAGAAGTGACTGGACAACTTGATGCATCTGGTACATGATAAGTGTGGTGGAGGATCATCCTCTGACTGGGAGTTAGCAATGCTGCAACAGAGAGGAGAAAGCATGAATGGGAATGCATAAAGCCGGGACCAGATTAAAACACTGGGCCAGATCCTTGGAGTGATGCTGACTTACACCAGCTGAGGATCTGGCCCGTTGTGTTCCAAACTTCTCCTTGGTTTAAGGAGGTGTAACTCTGCTGCACTACCTGAAAGATCATGTTCTGTGTCCCTGTCAAGACAATGCAGGTTGTCCATCTCCATTTAAAATGATCTGGGGTCTAATCCAAAGACCACTGAAGTCAAATGGAGTTTTTTCACTGAATTCAGTGGACTCTGGATCACCATGACACTGAAATGTTCTCCCCTCCCCACCCCCAGGCCAAAGTCCACCTGTGGCATCTGAGAATGATCCTGCAGGGCGAGGATCATTCTCAGACATCTGGTTTCCCTTTCTGGTTGTTACAATGGATTAAATGTACCCTGCACAAGCCCCTCAGTGCCACTTCCCTCCGGGAGCTGTATGCAGGTGCGGGGGTCACTGGCAGAGAGGCCGTGCAGGCAGTTTCAGCCTCCCCGACACCAGAGCTGGTTGAAACTGTTTGGATTTTGAAATGTCAACAAACATTTGTCATCAATTTCAAACGTGGACAAAAATTGGCAAACAAGTAAAATTTCACGAAATGTTTAGGGATTTTTGCCCAGCTGCTCACCATTGTTCAAAGTGTCATTGAAAATGTTTGACACTGTAAACAAAATTTAAAATGACAAAACCTTTTTGATCTGTGCTTGCCCACCTCCAGCGGAAGGCCATGGAGAAGCAGAGGTGAGAAGTCTTGCAGCCACACAGCTTGCCTGTAAACTGAGGAGTAGGCTCCATCCTCTGCCCCTCACAAAGCCTGATGACTCTGCTTTTGTGAGGAGTGGTTCATTTGCCCCTCAGCTTGTTGGTCATTGGAGTTTTAGGAGTCACATGGGCGACAGCATGGTCCTGTGAATAGGGCATCTGCATTCCATTCCTGATTCCACCCTTACCTGTTATGTAATTATGTTATGTCTCCCTTCCCACCATTTCTCTTTATTTAGATCGGTAGCTTTGCAGTTCTGGGACTCTCTCACTATGTGTTTGTACAGTATCAAGCACCAGGGAGCCGCTATGTGCTACTGTCATAATGGCACTAACAACATATAGCCTTTGTTCATTGCAATTTTGCTTTTAGACACTTTTATTAAGGCATCCTGAGGCCTTTGGGATTGGACACCGATGTAGTAACAAGAATTGTTTTATTAATGGTTGTCGTTCTAATTTAATTTGACAATAAAATATTAAGGCGGAAGTACTAACAAGTGGCTCCATTTTTCTGGCAGAGTATTTGAGTTTTTATAATTATAATTAACAAACAGTGGAGGAACGCATCCTGGCCATGTCACCTGCACTTGCAAGTGCAGGCGACAGCTGCAATTTAAAGGTCTGGAATAATCACATAATTACTCAGCAATGATGATAGGGTACTCACATGGTCAGCGGATAACAGAGATTATGTGATACTGGGGAAAAGCTAGTGACGTACGTTGCTAGTGAAGTTACTCTTATTATATTAATTCTTGCTCACACCAGGAAAGTAGCATAACTTCCATAAAGGCCTGGATCCTGCAAGTCTATTCTATAGACCTAGAAAAAATATAGGTTTTTATTCCACACTCATCACCGTAATACCTGAGTGCCTTCCAGTAGCATGATTAGCCACATGACTAAACAGCTGTCACCTGTTGTAACGATGCTGCCTCTGGCGGGACACAACTGAGAGCATCAATTCAGGACAAATTGCTTAGAGCAGGGCAGTTACAGCCCAAGGCTGGGTTACCTTTATTATTAAGGCACCAAACCAGCCCAACAGGGAGGACTTTGGTTTCACCCCACTGGCTAACCATAAGTCCTACAAGCAATTCCCTTAGACACTCCAGTTTCCCAGTATCACCACCAGTGCCACTCATTATGGGGACGAATGCTTATGAAAACCAATACACCAGTAAAAGAAAAAGGGTTCTCCCGATCCCAAAGGACCAAACCCCAGATCCAGGTCAATATATAACTCAGATCTTACCCACAAATCACGCTGTTGCCAATCCTTTAGAATCTAAAATCTAAAGGTTTATTCATAAAAAGAAAGAAATCTAGATGAGAGCTAAAATTGGTTAAATGGAATCCATTTCCTATAGTAATGGCAAAGTTCTTGGTTCAGGCTTGTAGCAGTAGTGGAATAAACTGCAGGTTCAAATCAAGTCTCTGGAGTACATCCACAGCTTGGATGAGTCATTCAGTCCTTTGTTCAGAGCTTCAGTTTGTAGCGAAGTTCCTCCAGAGGTCAGAAGCAGGATTGAAGACAAAATGGAGATGCTGCTGCTGCCTTTTATAGTCCTTTTGCCATGTGGCTTGTGCTTTCTTTGTTCCAACCACAAGCTACCCAGCAGATGGCATGGAAAAACCTTAGAGTTCTGTCCATAGGCATGTCCGTGCGTGTCTTGCTGAGTCACAAGGTGTATCTGCCTTCTCTTAACAGGTTAATTGTATAGCTGATGGCCCATCAAGCAGGCTAGGCAGTGCTGACACCACATTGTCTGCGGTGTCACTCAGAAGCATAGCACAAGTTTGAAATACAGACAGTATAGCGCCAATACTTATAACTTTAAATACAAAATGATACATGCATTTAGATAGCATAATCATAACCAGCAAATCATAACCTTTTCATAGACACCTTGGAGTGGAAAGTGGTGAGGTTTATGATGGTCCTTAGTTCCTGGGGGACTTCACTCCACAGCCTTGGACTGGCCCCCAAGAAAGTTGTCACCTGCGCAGATGAGCTTTATTCTTATTGCAGAGATTTCTATTGTGCCAGATGAGGGTACTTGTTGATCACACTCCACCCCGGAGCTTTAGATGATCTTTTAGCTAACCTGGACCTGGGCCATGGAGTACTTTGAGGATAAGAGTTGAGACCTTGCACTTGATTTGGCAGTCTATGGGAAGTCAGTTTAGAGAGAGAGAACAGGTATGATGTGCTCAAAGTAGCCTGTGTTGCTGAGGGGATGCACTGTGGTATTCTGTACTAGTTGGAGTTCCCTAAATGCTGAGGGCTTTGCCTTGCTGAGGGGTGCCAAAGGCATGAATAACTGAGGCCAGGTTTTCATCCATTCAAGATGGGACTGAATTTCCTAGCCAAGCAGAGATGGTAGAAAGCAAGACTCACAGATGCTTCTTTGTGAGACCTCAGCTTTAGCAAGGAATCAAAGGGTACTCCGAGACTGTGGCCTGAATTGGTCAATTGTGGGTGTGTCTCAACCACCAGAAATGCACCATAGCTGCAAATTCCTCAGAATACTTTCTTCTGCCCACTAGCATCACCACCGCAGTGCTCAGCATCATCCAGCTATTTTTCATTGAAGAGCTGATCTTATCTGAGCACTGGGCCTTCTTGGTAGTAGCAGTGCGGTCATATGTGGGGAAGGATAGGTAGAGTTGTGTGTTGTCTGCATATTGCTGGCACTTGAGTCCAGGTCCTCTGACCAGCTCACTTAGTTGTTGCATATAGATGTTTGGAAAGGACCAGAGAAAGAACTGATCCTTGTGGGACTCTACAGGCGAGGGGTTGGTGATGAAGGTGAAGTTTCCCATCATTACTCATTGGCTGTGTCCCTCCAGGAAGGACTCAAACCATTTAGCTCATTATCCTGGATCCCTGCCACCTCTCTCAGACAAGAGAGCAGAATCTCATGGTCAGCAGCATCAGATGCTGCAGAGCGATCTAGGAGGATGAGACCTGATGTTGATGATAGACCATAATTCAGTGCCACTAAAATGTTTTCAGCTCCATGTCTTGGCCTGAATCCAGATGGTGCTGGTCTAGAATGTTTGCTTTAATTAGAAGAGCTTGTAGCTGACCTAGGGTTAGCTTCTCCATTAGCTTGCTCAGGAATGAGAGGTTTGATGCTGGGCAGTAGTTGGCTAGAACTGATGCAGCAGGGGTGCGTTTCTCCTGCGTTCACCAGAGTATTGTGTGTTTTGAAGAAAGAAGGGAAGTTTCCTTCTCTGAATGAGGCATTGGCTGTTTTGGTCAGGAGTGGCACCAGTTCACGGCTCTCCTTCACAAGCCAGTTTGGTTGCGGGTCTTGGGCTGAGACTCCTTTGGCTGCGCAGAACTTCTTGGTGTGTGAATGTTCAGAGCAATACATATGCAGCTGGGCTGTGGGTGGGTGGGTAGAGTCCTTGGCCAGAGCACAACAGGGAGCCCAAGGTCCTCTGCTCTAGCTCCAGTGTGCAAGGAGGTTAGGTATCAGGTGTAGTGCTCCTGTTGAAGGACTAAGATATCTCAAGCGCCCTGTGAAACCACGCCCTTAGGGGCTCATCCAACCCCTTTCCATTGACTGCAATAGATTCCTATGGAAGTCGATAGGACTTGGATCAGACCCCAGTTTAAACGGTAAGCTTTGTGGAACAGGGACTCTGTGAAGTGCCTAGCACAATGGGATCTCTGAGATGCTACTGTAAATGAATAATAACGAGAACCTATTGCCTTTGTTTATTGTAACTTTGCTTTTAGCTGGCTTCATTAAAGGCATGTTAGTGCAGGGCTACAAGGATTTGGCAGGGTATGGACTTGTCTAAGGAGACATGCATTTAGTTATGTGTTTCCCCTCTTTAGCCAAAGCCAGCCTCTTGCACAAGACTTGCTGTATCTACCTGCAGAGGCACTGTGACCTGCTGGGAAGTGGAGGGGGGCAGGGAATGAATTTGTGCCCTTTGTTGCTTCATTTTTGTGTATAAAGAAGCCCTGAAAGGTTTTTATCATTTTCATTAATTAGTTAAAGGGATTGTTTTGTCTTTTTGTTTTGGCTGCAGGATTTTTTTGGATGACTCGGAGACGTGAACCGAGATCTTTTGCAGCCGTCGACTGAAGGGGCTGGGATGTTGAACCCTTGCAACAAGTGGTGTTGTCCTTTTCAGAGTGAACACCCTTCAGAGCCAGGACTGTCCCACGCTCAGGGTTTGTACAGCATCTGGAACAATGGGACCCCATTCCTGTCTGAGGCTTTTAGGTACTATTGAAACACAAATAATAGCAGCCCTATACAGAAAAGCATTTCAGCTCCTGCTTAAAGCTAAGCACAGGCTTAGAAGGGATGCTTTCCCGAATCAGGGCTGATAAGGACTGTTTGAGTTAGAAAGGTATTAACAAAAACATGAAAAACACCCCCCAAAAAAAAAAAGATTTTAAAGAGTCTAAATAAAAATGTCCCCCTCATTTAATCAAGTTTCAATTACGTGCTGTCTCTGTCACAATCCTACTAGTTCTCTTGTCATCCATAATGATGTCCAGGAAACGTAAACAGGGGTAGCAAGAGCAGAATTTATAATGTTGAAAACTGCTCCCCACCCCCCAATAAAACAGCCCGCAATCAAAACCTTCAAGGCCATCTTTATATACACCCTAAAGAAGCACAAAATCTCAATTTATATTCTTTGCAAGTCATCTTTAATTAACGTTTGTGAAAGGGTCTCTAAAGATGTGAATTGCTATTACCATATTATAGTGGATGGGGTACAGGACTGGGAGTCAGGAGACCTTGGTTCTGTTCCTGGCTCTGCCACTGACCTGCTGTGTGACCTTGAGCAAGTCACTTCACCCCTTTGTGCCTTTCATCTGTTTTTATTTAGACTGTAAACTCCTTGGGGCAGGGAGTGTCTCTTACTATGTGTACAGCGCTGAGTAGAATGGGGCCTCTAGGTGCTACTGGAATGTTATAAAAACACATTCTAGGCTCTGTTTCATTGATTTCAGTTCAAGAAATCAATACTAACCCTGCCACAGAAAAAGAGCACAACAGGGGCAATCAGGGTCGGATTAGCGGAGGCAGCATGCTCCAGTAAAGAGACCGTGGTTCCAGGAATTAGGAGACCTGATACTATTTCCAGGGCCTGCCCCATTGAATAGCTTTGTGGGACAGGGTGTCTGGTTGTAGAGCCTTCCCAGAGATGCAGGGCTGTCCTGTTGAGTCATCCTGGTAGTCACAGCAGGTGGGTGTCATCGTCTCCCACTCAGGATGATTAGAAGTGAAGCATCTCTATATGAAAAGAGCACTTGGGAAGAATAAATCTCTGGACATTGATGCTCAGTGTAAGGTTTGTTTGTTTTTTGTTTACCATGATACATAGGTGGGTGAGTCTTGGACACTTTGTGGAGATCAGACTGGGGGCTCTGCTGGACACACTCTGGCAGCTAGCTCTCTGTGCCTCGGTTTCCACATCTGTAAAATGACAGCTAATGACACAGATCTGTTGCAAAGTGCATTGAGCTGTGTGGACAAAAAGCCCTAGGTGAGTGCCAAATATCAGGTAGAGAATTGAAAATGTCCTTCTCCATAGGAAATGAATGCTGGGACTACTGGGGAAAAGACCCATTGCCTCTGGAAATTAGGCCATTCTAGTTACATGGAACTTTAGGCGGAGAAACTCCCAACAAGATACAAAACCTGCTTTCAAAACATTATTGGATATTCTCCATCTTTGGCAGGGAGGAAATCCTCTATCCAAACAAAGCAGCATTATCCGTTGCCCAGGTGCAGTGCACAAGAGGTTAATGAAGACAGGATAGGAGGGGATTAGTAGTGCATTGCAAACAAGTTTGTGCTAAGTGGCTTAGGCTCCATCCTGTTCAGCTTTTAAATACAAATTTCTGCTACCGTCCCCTTCCAAAACACACAAACTGCAGATTTTGATTAGTAAATGAATTCCTACAGATAAGCTTTTACCATCTGCTTACAGCCAGACGTGCACATCAGGCCTGTCCTTTGACATTCAAAACAGAACTCGTCACTTTTCTGCCTGTGTGGGTTGGTGCAGCACATGGGGGTGGGATGGCAAAGAATTTCTGTGTGTGTGTATCTAATCTATATCTACATCTCAATGGCTTTGGCTTATGACCGGCACACAATCACGTTCTTGTTGGCCTAACGAAGATACAGTGTACATGAATGTGCCAAACTGTTTTGGGCCCGGATTTATATACCTCTGGAATGCACGCATGCTTCTAATGTCACCTAATGAATATGGTCTAAGAATTAATGTGGTTCCAATAACCCGTTTTATGGGGGTCAGGGGAAGAAATGCCCCGAAGGATTTTGAGTCAGAAATTGAAGGAGCAGATTGCAGGTGGATTGCAGATGTACCTTTTTATATGCTTGTGCTGGAAATATGTTGGATGTGAACATATCAGTTAGGTTGGGGTCACAGGTCAGAGTGAGTCATCTTCTGAGTTTGTTTAGCACTGGTAGGGTGACCAGATGTCCCAATTTTTATAGGGACAGTCCTGATATTTGGGGCTTTTTCTTATATAGGTGCCTATTATCCCCCCACACACACCTGTCCCGATTTTTCACACTTGCTGTCTGGTCACCCTAAGCACTGGGAAGTGGAGGTGAATAGGATTTGAGAGTGCTTGTGGGGCAGGGGAAATAGATTCATCTGCTGGATTCTTTAAGGCGCAGGGTTTCAAAAGGCATGAGGTGCCCCATTCCCATAGGCTACCAACTCCCAGTGAAAGTCACATCCCCTCAGAGTCCATCTGAAATCGCAGCCTAAAGTCATAGAATCATAGAATCATAGAATATCAGAGTTGGAAGGGACCTCAAGAGGTCATCTAGTCCAACCCCCTGCTCAAAGCAGGACCAATTCCCAGCTAAATCATCCCAGCCAGGGCTTTGTCAAGCCGGGCCTTAAAAACCTCCAAGGAAGGAGACTCCACCACCTCCCTAGGTAACGCATTCCAGTGTTTCACCACCCTCCTAGTGAAATAGTTTTTCCTGATATCCAACCTGGACCTCCCCCACTGCAACTTGAGACCATTGCTCCTTGTTCTGTCATCTGCCACCACTGAGAACAGCCGAGCTCCATCCTCTTTGGAACCCCCCTTCAGGTAGTTGAAGGCTGCTATCAAATCCCCCCTCATTCTTCTCTTCTGGAGACTAAACAATCCCAGTTCTCTCAGCCTCTCCTCATAAGTCATGTGCTCCAGACCCCTAATCATTTTTGTTGCCCTCCGCTGGACTCTTTCCAATTTTTCCACATCCTTCTTGTAGTGTGGGGCCCAAAACTGGACACAGTATTCCAGATGAGGCCTCACCAATGTCAAATAAAGGGGAACGATCACGTTCCTCGATCTGCTGGCAATGCCCCTACTTATACAGCCCAAAATGCCGTTAGCCTTCTTGGCAACAAGAGCACACTGTTGACTCATATCCAGCTTCTCGTCCACTGTGACCCCTAGGTCCTTTTCAGCAGAACTGCTACCTAGCCATTCGGTCCCTAGTCTGTAGCAGTGCATGGGATTCTTCCGTCCTAAGTGCAGGACTCTGCACTTGTCCTTGTTGAACCTCATCAGGTTTTTTTCTGCCCAATCCTCTAATTTGTCTAGGTCCCTCTGTATCCGATCCCTACCCTCTAGCGTATCTACCACGCCTCCTAGTTTAGTGTCATCTGCAAACTTGCTGAGAGTGCAGTCCACACCATCCTCCAGATCATTAATAAAGATATTAAACAAAACCGGCCCCAGGACCGACCCTTGGGGCACTCCACTTGAAACCGGCTGCCAACTAGACATGGAGCCATTGATCACTACCCGTTGAGCCCGACGATCTAGCCAGCTTTCTATCCACCTTACAGTCCATTCATCCAGCCCATACTTCTTTAACTTGGTGGCAAGAATACTGTGGGAGACCGTATCAAAAGCTTTGCTAAAGTCAAGAAATAACACATCCACTGCTTTCCCCTCATCCACAGAGCCAGTTATCTCATCATAGAAGGCAATTAGGTTAGTCAGGCATGACTTCCCCTTCGTGAATCCATGCTGACTGTTCCTGATCACTTTCCTCTCCTCTAAATGTTTCATAATTGATTCCTTGAGGACCTGCTCCATGATTTTTCCAGGGACTGAGGTGAGGCTGACTGGCCTGTAGTTCCCCGGATCCTCCTTCTTCCCTTTTTTAAAGATGGGCACTACATTAGCCTTTTTCCAGTCATCTGGGACCTCCCCCGATCGCCATGAGTTTTCAAAAATAATGGCTAATGGCTCTGCAATCTCACCCGCCAACTCTTTTAGCACCCTCGGATGCAGCGCATCCGGCCCCATGGACTTGTGCACGTCCAGTTTTTCTAAATAGTCCCGAACCACTTCTTTCTCCACAGAGGGTTGGTCACCTTCTCCCCATGCTGTACTGCCCAGTGCAGCAATCTGGGAGCTGACCTTGTGCGTGAAGACAGAGGCAAAAAAATCATTGAGTACATTAGCTTTTTCCACATCCTCTGTCACTAGGTTGCCTCCCTCATTCAGTAAGGGGCCCACACTTTCCTTGATTTTCTTCTTGTTGCTAACAGTCCTAGAGCCCAAGGCCACGAAGCCTTATTCATGCTCAGAGTCTCACTGAAGTCAAGGCTTTAAATCTGGGTTTGAATATTCAAGTCAATGGCACTACTCCCACAAGTAACCATTTGCAGGATTGGACCCCTGGGGCCCAGAGCTTCACAGTGTTTAGGCTCCTAACTTCCCTTGAAATCAGTGGAAGGTAGGTGCCTAAATACCGGTAGTGATCTGGGCCTTAGAGCCTAACTTTGGGACACAGTCACCCCAGCAGGTCCACATTAACTGCTGCACCAATGCACTAAGGGCTGAGAGGAGAAGCGATGCTCCTTGCCTGTCCTGGAGCTGCCTGAGGTTGGCTCAGGCCCTAGGGTAGGTTAAAATGGCTCTGAAGAGTATTCTGCCTTATGTCTCTGCTACAGTGATGTCTTTATAAACGGTGTCAAGTATCAGGGGGTAGCCGTGTTAGTCCGTATCTACAAAAACAACAAGGAGTCTGATGGCACCTTAAAGACTAACAGATTTATTTGGGCATAAGCTTTCTTTTCTGAAGAAGTGAGGTTTTTACCCACGAAAGCTTATGCCCAAATAAATCTGTTAATCTTTAAGGTGCCACCAGACTCCTTGTTGTCTTTATAAATTAATGCTAAACTATACTGTGCTGTTGAGCCACTAGGTGGCGCAATGTGTAAAACACCTTATTTAAGCTAACCTCAGCCATACCTAGCAAATCATTAAAGGATCTTAGTGTGAACACATCTGGTGTGTATCTTTTTGAGACGTAAGCTCTGTGGTCAGTATATATTTGATCCAGAAACCTGACTTGCTAGTAGCAGCCCTGCAACCTACCGTGTACAAGAGGCACATGGCAGTCCAGCTAGAGTTTAGGCACATCTCATTCCTAAAGCAGCCCTTGAAAACCTCCTGCTCTAGGAGGCTCTCGCAGGAGGTGAGCACTGCCAGTTACAGCAGCTCTGCACTCTTAATATCAACCAGAAAATTCCTCACCATAATGTAGAGGAGGAGATATGAGGAGTTCATTTACCACTCTGTTTCTTGATCTCATTTCTTATATGCTCCCTTAATATGTCCACAATGTGAAATCTATCATGCTGTACTATCTAGCTTCAATTATTTACCGCTTGGGACTGCAGCAACTATATAGGAGCCACCGGTGGAGCTGCTATGCTGTCACCCAGGGTCAGGTCATATTCCCGTGCTACCGCTGAGATATTTTTCCTTCCTCCATTAGCAAATCTTGGAGATCCAATTCCCCAGAAACACCTTCTTTCTCCTCTGGTAAATTCAAGATGCACATGACTGACCTAGTGAATCCTCAGGCACTACCATTAATACCAGGCATTTATATAGAATCTTTCATCACAACGGATCTCAAGTCACTTTCAGAAGTAGACCCGAGTCATTTCACCCATCACTGGGGTGGAATGTGACAGCTGCCTTATTTATTATTATTTATTTATTTATTTATTAAGTATAAGGAGGTTCCCACCCTTCTCTGAACACACGCAGGGCTCAAGTCTCTCATTTTACACCAGTTTAAAACTGGTGTAAGTGTGGGGGAGAATGGAGATCACTATATATGGTCCAAATTTATACTCTTCCTAGTGTTTGGTTTTACAGGTAATTGAAATAAAAGCAAAACATAAGCCAAAGCTTCCCCCCCCCCCACCTCGGCCACCCCCAAGTTTGTCACATCCTGTTTTCCTTGCAGGCCCCCTCTCCCCCTTGCAGCCCACAGTTCCCTCTAATCCAGAGGAAGGTTGGAACACCGTTCTTAAAGCCTGGTTGGAACAAACACAATCCACTAGGCAGCATGACTCTGCAGTAATTACACGGCATATTTGTGCAGGGGTCCAGCTTCTGGGTTTAGGGTGGCTCGGACAAGTTTTGCGTTCCAGGATCTGCCATCCAGCTACATTATTGCTATTGTATTGTTGTTAAAAAGGAACAGCAGCACCATACATAGGCTTGGGAGGATTAGATTTTTATCGGTAAATGTCGGTAAACGTCAATTTCACCATACACACACAAGCTGCCAAAAAATGTTTCCACTGATTATCAAAATATACTGATAGGCAAAGTAAGAAAAATGCTGTTTGTAAACTTATTAGAGTTTGATTTAAGGCTCTTTACTATGTATATTTTGACTATGATGTTGACAATTTGTGTTTAAATGATTATAAAAATTTAACTTTTAAAATCTCAACATCTACTGTCATTAAATAATTATTCACTTACCCTCCCCCAAAACCCTGCCATTGTTTGATGAACACCCCCAATTTTTCAGAACTGTGAAAATTTAAAATCAATAAAAATGGAAAAAAATGCTTGAAGGTAAAACATCAATATTATCCATCAAAATTTCAAAAATAAAAATTGAATTCTACAACAGTTTAGGACAGGAAGTGACCATGAATATGGTGTGTTCCCCTTGAAGTGATAGTTGGGTATTTAAGCATAATGTCATTGTCCAGGGTGGATGTTGGCCAGGACACTAACTCTTGTGACCATGGACATTGGATCTTCAATAGCCACGAGCTGTCAGGGTTTCACTTTATAACTCATAACCTCCTCCCCACCCCCACCAAAAATAAATAAAAACCCACCACCTCCAGCAGCACAGCACCCCTAACACAAATGCTAAAGCCATTATTCAATTCAGATTGAAAGGCCACTTTGCACAGCATCCTGTACTTTCCTAGGAGGTCTCTATTCTAAGCACTTGCCCTCTACCATCAGGGGTAGAGTTCCCTCTAACTCAAAGGGAAGGGGGATGACTTATCTTTTGAATCACAAGTGCGGCTTCCTCCAACACAAGGATTTTCCCTTGAAGATCTTCTGTGCAGGCCCAAACTCCAGACCTGCTGGCTCTTCCTAACATTGATAAGTCTTGTGTATCTGAATAGCCATGTGAGATTTGGGCCAGAATCCTCCATATCAGCTGAGAGCCCCAAAAATCTGAGATGTTCTTGCTCCTTTTTTGTTGTGTTTGGGGCAGGGTGACAAGATAGCAAATGTGAAAAATTGGGGTGAGGGTGGGTAATAGGTTGCCTATATCAGACACAATCCTTTATATCATGAGAGTCCTGAAAATATCAGGACATCTGGTCACCATAGTTTGGGGGCGGGGGAGAGAGAGCCTGCCCTTTAGTTCCAGTCATACCTTACCAAGTGGTTTTCAAACATTTATAGACCTCCAAGTTAGCCTGCTCTAGGGCTTGGGCCCTGCTTCATTTCCTTATCCAAACTTGCCAAAACTCTGAGGCCCAGATTGGATTTAGAATCAATTTTAGAGCTCATTACCACTAATTTGTTTTTAATTCTTCCCTCTGAAAACCAGAAAGCCTCTAACATTATGGCGATGCGTCGTGGTCTGTTCCTGGTAAGTAAAACTCCTTGGAGCCAGGCAGAAGCACACCTGTAGGGATGGGAGGCAGCTGATGCCCTTATGACTGTACCAAGTCCCGACAGTCCCTGTTCAGGTGTTTGTTTCCTATAATAACTATGGGTGAAGACTGGTGTCAGTCATGGACTTTGGTCCAGCTCCTCAAAGGTATTTAGGTGTCTTGCACTTACCATTGATTTCAGTGGGAGTTAAGTGCCTAAATACTTTGAGCCTTCCTGCTTAATTGTGAGCAAATCACCTAGGCCCCAATTCAGCAGAACACGTAAGCCCATGTGTAACTTAAAGCACATGCACTTAAGTGTCATTGACTTAAATGAGACTTCACATGCTTAAGAATCAGAGCATAACCGCTCAGTGCCTCAGTTTCTCCCTCTACTCAGGTTTGTCAAGCCATTACCCAGTCTTCATTCAAACGTTCCCTAAAGACTCTTTTCTTCAGTGATGCCTGCAAGAAAGAAGTCAATATTAGCTACGAAAAATAATTAAACTCCTTCTCTTTCCCATCTCTGGGCTTCCCAGTGTGTCCTGTCTTCTCTAGACTGTAAAATCTGCAAGGCAAGGACTCTGTGTACTTTGTCTTGTCTGTGCTAATAAAAGCAATAACCTGAACATATCCTTACCTCGTGTTGGGAGGCTTACTTCATCAACAGGTGAAAACCACCCCTGTGAAGGCTTTCTGCTTGGAGGTGAATTTCACCCAAGATCTATGCATCATTTTCTTGAGCATTTAAGTGGCACATAAGCCCTGGGGCAGACTCTGCACAGGGGTGAATGTCGCCCTAAGGTTTGTGCTTTGAGCCTTTGGAGAGAAGATACTATAGAAGGGCCACATATGCCCCCCATGAAGTTATAATGATGATGTCCCAGGATGGGCTGGCCATTTAAGGGAGTCCTAGCTCCAGCCTCACCTCTGACTAGTTTCCCTCTCAGTCCAGGGCTCACGTGAAGGGGAGCGTGTGATAGGATTAGGAACCAAGCTGGCTGAGGTGGGGAATATAAGGGCTGCCTGAGGACAGTCAATGGAGACTTCCCGTTGATGATGTAAGCCTCCCAACACGAGGTAAGGATATGTTCAGGTTATTGCTTTTTTTAGCACAGACAAGACAAAGTACAGAGAGTCCTCGCCTTGCAGATTACTTCTATTACTTTTTAGGGCTGATGAGTTACAAATACAAATAAAGAGCTTTAAACTTACCTGTGAATCATGATGCATTTATTAGGTCAGTGATTCTCAAACTACTAGGCATCCAGCCCTTATTTTATCAAAGGAAACAAACTAGGAGGGGGAAAAATGTCAGTGAGCTCTGGTCTACGCTACAAACTTATGTCTGTAATACCGACCTAACCCCTGGTGTAGACAGCGCTACGTCGAAAGGAGGGTTTCTCCCGTTGACATAGCTACCGTCTTCCATGGAACACGTACGCTGGCAGGAGAAACTCTTCCTCTCAGCGTAGGCAGCATCTTCACTAATCATTACAGTGGCACTGCTGTACCAGTACAGCTGCAGCACTGTATGTTTAGACAAGCCCTCAGGGAAACTGCCATCCATTTCTTATTACTATCTTAAGGGTGAGGAGAAGATAAGTGGAGTTCCTGCCTGAGCAGCTGGGGAGCAGTGTGCATTTTTGTGCGTGTGAAAGGTTGACTTTTTAACCTTGCTAGAAGAAGAGAGGGGAGTGAAAAAGTCAAAAGACGCATTTAAAAAAAACACGATTAGATTTTTGTTTGTTTTGCTTATTACATCTTATGACATTTGGAGCTGATTTCATGATTTTTCAGTGTCTGACTCATTATTTTTGATCTCTTGAGGTTGGCCATATTGTAGATCTCTTGCAAACACTCCAGATACCTACAGTAATTGATGTAGAAAAGAGCCTGATCCAAAACTCAATGTCAGTGGAAAGTCCAACTTCAATGGCCTTTGGATCAGGCCTTACTGTAACACCTTGTTTGAGGCCATATGGTTACACTTGGCTAGACCATACATGAGCCAGTGTCTGTGCTCAGTTTATTTTGCTACACCCCTGGCAGGAACGCCTCTGTGGGAGCCTCTGCAGGTTCATGAGTCTCGTGAACTAGAAGATTATTGGGTTTCTTGAGTAAAATGGTAGTAAAATTGCAGTAAAGTCATAAGAATTGGAGTCTCCGAGTTGCACAGCAAGAAATATTAGAGAAGAAAATCTGGTTCAGAGCGTGTGGGTGGAGGATCCCTGGAAAGCAGAGCTACTCTACATTGAAAGTTTGTCTCTTAAAGGTAACTGGCAAACAAATGGGTTTGCCCTTGTTCTTGTTTTCTTACAATATACAAAGACTTGAAGACTTTTAAAAGGCTTTGCCTTTTTCAAAGCTACGTTTAGGCCCAGTCTACTCTTCTTCCCTGGAAGATTCCATGGACAACTGGAGAACTAGTAGGATTGACTTCACGAGTACCAGGAAGTGAAACTGAACCCATCCAAAGGGTAAGGGACTCTTTCTTGTGAGACTCAACTCAAATGGCTCTTTAAACAAGAATTTTGCTCCCAACTATTTAAGAGCAAACCTTCCCACCCCTCAATTAAGTGTTGAGAATTACTACAGTACTCCCATTCTCTGGTCTCTAAGGAGAGCTCCACTCAGAGCTGGAATGAGACGTGCAGGGTGTGCAGCAGCACCCCCTGGCTTGAAGTGGTTTCCATCATATACAGAGTTTACAGAATGGTTTTCAGCACCCCCACTATAAAAATTGTTCCAATGCCCCTGCCTCCAGTCCTCCCCTGCTAGCCCCCCCCCCAAGGAAGATGAGTTAATAGTCCTGCTACTGCCAAAGTTTAAAGTAGTAAAAACTTAAAAACTTTATAAATTATCAAGAAGAAAAAGGGTCAACCCAAATATTTGACTAGATAGCCTTGTAAGGCCTGAATCCTGCCAATTGATCATCTGTGCCTGAAGAAACCCCCTTTTAAGTTGTAGGTACAGGAGTTTGAAGGATTGCAGGATTGGATGAGTCACTCAGTGCCTCTGTTCCCTCAATACTCCCTTTTGCTAAGCAGTTTGAGATGCTTAGCTGAAAAGGTGGAAAGCAGGTATCTCTGAAACATTTGTGATGGAACTGTCACAGGGGAAACTGCTACTACAAGAGCAGCTGCAATAAATGGGAAAACATGTTGGATGACTGATATACTTGTATTGCCACTTCCTGCTAAAGACACATCCACTGTTTCCTATTTCACATTCCACCCGTGAGTTTAAACTTTGAGCTTCCTTCCTATAAAACCTCCCTGCTATCTCTGAGATTATGGCATTAGTTCTCTTTCCCAGCAAGGTAACTATTTCGGCATTTAAAAATATAATATATATCTTCCTTGCTCATCTGACATACAGATTCTCACACCTTAGTGCGGGATGCAGAAAGCAGCTCTCTCCAGAAGGTGGCAGTACAGCACAGTTTTTTAAGCACATAAAGTTTGCGTGGAACTATTCCAAAGGCCTGTGAAATATTTTTATCTATAGACAAGAGTCTACAGATCTGCTTTTCGGATCTTTTTTTAAAAGTCTTTTTCCAGTCTATTCTCAATGGCATTGTTCCAGAATAAAGATCCTTAAAGCCTTGTATTTTTTACACTTATTGAGGGTAGGGGAGCAATGGAATCCCTGCTAACTTTGTTGGCTGTGATAGAATTCCTGAGAAGTAGAAATGATCAAAATCCAGTGCAGTATAAGCAGCTTCGGAACAAGAAAAAGGGTAGAATGAATCTCCAGGAAAGAATCTGTACAGTTCAACAAACCAGATTTGTCTTGTTCATAAAGTTGGGAGGAGCTGTTTGGACAGTGAGGTGTAACTGCAAAACCTTCCCCTTGGAATAAAAAGCACTACCGTGCTGGGATCGCTCAAAGAATAGACTTAGCTAATCATACAATCAAGGGCTAGAGAGAAGAACTACATAAAGACAATTCCTCCCAACTCCAAGGGCCTGCACAGGATTGACCACCGAGTCTGGTTTGATCTAATGTTTTGTCCAGGGTAGTCTTAAATGTCTAAAGCAATGGCGCTTCTACTACTTCCCTTGGATGACAAAACCACTTTTGGCCTAACCTTTTCCCTTCCTTAAAAGGTGACCTGAAAGGGGGTGGGGAAAATGTTTTTTTGCTGCTTTACAGTGTACAAAGGAGATCTAAAAGGCCGTATTCCTGCACGTTTAACCTTAAAACTTAATAGTCCCAATATTCTTCTTTTGGTATTGCTGGCTATCATTGGAGGACCCCTCTCCTGGGAAGGCTAGACAATGAAAATGGGATGCTAACCGCTTGCTTGGAAAAGCACTAGGTATTTATTAAAGGTCTGTTAGTGCGGATAGTGATTGCTTAGACAGATAAAAGAACAAACAGCTGCTGGAACAGCTAGGGGAGGTGAAGTCTGTTTCTAGTTTCTATGACTTTTATGATGGGATTAAAGAGATGTCTGTAGAGCATGAGCCATGAGGAATGAAAATATCAAGGAGATGCTCGGAAAAGTGCCAGTGTCCTATATCTTGCTAATAATGATGAGGGAAACTGAAGCCGCAGGGCAGAGAGGGAAGAAAAAGCTGCTAAGAAGTTCGCTGGGTGACAAATGTGGGCAGTGGCTAGCAGGGCTGATTAGAAAAGTGGAGGCCAAGAAGGCAATGACTGGACTCTTAAAAGCACCTATCTCAGGGGTTCTCAAACTGGGGGTCGGGACCCCTCAGGGGGTCGCGAGGTTTTTACATGGGGGGGTCGTGAGCTGTCAGCCTCCAGCCCACACCCCGCTTTGCCTCCAGCATTTATAATGGTGTTAAATGTATAAAAAAGTGTTTTTAATTTATAAGGGGGGTCTCACTCAAAGACTTGCTATGTGAAAGGGGTCACCGGTACAAAAGTTTGAGCACTACCGACCTATCGCATTACTCCTGATCTCCTAGGAGCTGGGCACCTACCTCCTTCAGGCTTTCCTGAAAAGCCAGCCAGTGTCTACTACAGATGCTGGAGAGCAGAGGATAAGCACATAGGACAGATGTAAAGATGTAGCAAATACCATGTTAACCTGTCTGTCTCTAAAGCTTCCCTGGCATTGTAGCAGTCTGCATCTTACATATTTCAACCAAAGCAGGGTTGGGTACGGTCAGTACTTGCGTAAGACCCCTCCAAAGAAACAAGCTAATTGCTGCATGAAGTAGTGTTGGTCATTCAGTTGGTAACACTCCTTACTGTTGATCCTGATACTGATATTTATATGGGGCCAGATTTTCAAAGGCACTTCGGTGCCTGAAGTTGTAAATGGGCTTTTGAAAATCATTGTCTACATTTTTAGGCACCTAAATGCCTTTGAAAATCATTACTGAGCCCTGGTTTAAAGTACAAACTTATGTCAGTATAACTACATCACTCTGGGAAAACCACACCCCGTAGCGATGGAGTTGTACTGACCGAACTCCGGGTGTGGCCCATGTTCTATGTCAATGGGAGGGAAACTCCCCAAGACATAGTTACTGCCTCTTGGGGAGGTGGAGTACCTACGTCGATGAGAGCAGCTCTCCTGTTGGCATCAGTAGCGCCTTCACTAAGCACGGTAGTGGCGCAGCTGCCCTGGTGCAGCGCTGCAAGTGTAGACAGGCCCTGAGCTGAGGCTCTGACTCAGAAAGGTACTTAGTCACCTGAATAAGCCCACTGACCCCAAAGATTAGTCAGGCGTTTAAGATGGATGTGTGCTAAAGAACCTGGCTGAAGTGGGGCCCAAAGCCCTAGCATAGCAGTCCAGGCTGGAGGTGCTGTCTTCTCCTTCATTTGGAAAACCAAGGTCCCAAACACTTGAGGTCACTAGATTTCATGGCCCTTTTGCACAATGAGTGTAAACCCTGGTCTCTTGGCTCAAATCCAGTGTGGGCAAATACTGCTTGTTCTGCCTCCTTGCATTCCCCAATGCAGCAGTGCCTCCTTTTCCCCTTCTGTAAAATGGACATCAGGCTGCCGACCTCCTTTGTAAAGCTCTTTGAGATTCGACTTCCTCCATCTAAGAGCTGAACAGTAGTTCTAGTGAACTCAATCTCTGGAAATGTTCCTTTCCTGTTCTAATCCGTTTGTTCAAGGTTGCTGTGTTCTGTTAAACACCAATTGCGTTTCAGTGCTTAAATGAAACGGAAAAGTTATTGTCTGGAGCCTTTAAAATGTCCCAAATAAGTTATAAATATTCTCTCTAAAGCTTGAAAACTCATTGCATGCATTCAAGGAGTCCCAAAGCTACTGATGCTTGGACTTGCCTAGGTGGTGAGCATGATGGAACAGCTGACCTTGACAGCAAGAGGGAGGATGGATGGTCTTCTGGACTGGGGTTTAGATCTGCATTCGACTCCTACTTCTGCAAGAGACTCCCCAGCTGACCTTGGCAAATCACTTCATCTATGTGCTTAAATTCCCCATTTTCAAATGGGGGTAATGCTTCTCTGCTTTCTCCATTTGTCTTATTTGTTTAGACTATAAGCAGCTCAGGGTAGGGCCTACGTACCTTAGCTCAACTGGGCCCTCACATTGGTTTGTTGAAATCTTTAGCTGGTAGTGGAGTGATATTCTTGTCCTTCAACAATTTCTTTGGTTTTTCAAGAGGCTTCTCTAGCACTGGGTATGTACCCACGGCTGGTTCTGCTTTTCTCTTTAACAAACGTTTCTGGTAACTGGAGAGTCTGTCATATTGGAGCTCCCCATTGTCTCCCAAGGTGTTGGTGAAGCAGTGAGTACAATACCATAACACAACCCACACTAGGTAAATGTGGAGTTCTGTCTTTTAGTGGCTGGTCCATATACGAGAATAAAAGTTTGCTACAGATGCTACATAACTCACTCCTTAGTTCAAGTAGTAATGGCTCATGTGTCCAGTGATGGAAGTCCTAGGTGCACATCCTGCTGTTAGCTCAAACCAGGTTGCTTTTATGTGAACATTTTCATCTATAGCTCAAATTGCTCATAGATAGGCTTGGAAGGATTAGATTTTTATTGGTAAATGGTGATTTCACTGTATGCACAAACTGACAAATATTTCCATTGATAATCAAAATTTACACAAAGGCAAAGTAAGAAAAATGCTGCTTGAGAACCTAGAGTTTGATTTACTTTGTATATTTTTGCATGTGATGTTGACAATTTGTGTTTTAATGGTTTTAAAGCTTTATTTTTTTAATATCAACATCCACTGTCATTAAATAATTGTCTGTCCCCCTAATTTCCCACAACTGTGAAAATTTACACTGATAAAAATAAAGGCTTAAAAATAAACATCAATATTATTCATCAGAATTATAAAAAAATTAAATTCTGCTAAGCCTGTATATAGCTCAGGCCAGAGAATTTCCCCAAAATAATTCCTAGAGCATTAGGAAAATATCCCCTCTTGATTTTAAAAATTGCCAGTGATGGAGTTTCCATCATGATCCTTGGTAAATTGTTCCAATATTTAATTACCCTCACTGTTAAAATTTTACCCCTTATTTAACTAGTTTCAACTTCCGGCCCTTGGATCATGTTATACCTTTGTCTGCTAGACTGAACAGCCCATTATGAAGTATTTGTTCCCACTACAGGTACTTTAACTGTGACCAAGTCACCCTTTAACATTCTCTTTTTTAAGCTAAATAGACTCAAGGAGCTCAATCGATCACGATAAGGTTTATTTTCTAACCCTTTAATCATTCTCATGGCTCTTCTCTGAACCCCTCCAATTTATCAACCTCCATCTTGAATGGGGGGCACCAGAACTGGACCCAGGATTCCAGCAGCAGTTGCACCAGTACCAAATAATCTCTCTACTCCTACTTGAGTCCCTCTCTTTATACAGCCAAGGATTGCATTAGCCCTTTTGGCTACAGTGTCACACTTAGCTCATTATCCACCCCAACCTCCAAATCCCCTTCAGAGTCACTGCTTCCCAACATAGTGCCACATCCTGTAAGTATGGCCTACACTCTTTGTTCCTGGAGGTATACGTTCATCTTTAGCCATATTAAAATGCATATTGTTTGCACGTGCCCTGTTTAAAGGTTGAAGTGTGCGGAGCCAAACAGTACTTGTAGAAACACTGGCGGATGCCCAAAGACAGACCTTGCACCAGCCGAGGCGGGAATTCTGTGCCTTGACAGAAGTGGGTTGGGACTAAGTTTTACATCTTGGCCAAAACACTAAGCCTCCGTGCTGGGGAGACTGGAAAATAAGCAAGGCCAAATCACACACAAACCCATCTTCCTACTATTGTTCCTCCCTGTGCCTCCCTCAGGACCTAAGGGCCAAATTATTTCTCTCCCTTCCTTGCTGCCTCCTGGGTAGGCCATTAACTCAATACCACTATTCCATCAGTTCCCAGCTGTAGTTCCTTCCACTCCATCCACTCACCCCCAGCGGAGTCCCATTGCTGGCTCATTAGGCAGAGTAATTAGGTCCTGATTGATGCACTCAGCCTGGAAACAGCTCAATGTCATTTCTGTCTGGGTGGGCTGGAGAGAAAGGAACCTTCTCAATGAGAGGAGGAATAGACAGAAGTGGAGGAAAGGATGCAAAGAAGACTCAGTAAGTTATGAAACATTATCACTTAGGAGCAAGTGTAATGTCACAGTTGTCAACTAAATGGACGATAAAGTAACCAAGGGATGGGAGAGGATTGTTGGCTGGGAAGTGCCCAGGCTGAGAGTCGCTTAGAGCAGCAAAATACCTGGGACTAGCCTTACCCCCTAGCTTTCTCCTCACTTTTCTCATCTGCTATTAATACTGGTTTTGATTAGTCCTACTTGATTAGATTCAAACTTTCCGTGAATCTGTGCTTTACTGCTGGCAATGTGCTGCAGTGTCCCTTATAGCAGGCGAGAGGTGGGATTTCTTTGCAAAGAATAAAGAGGGTAACAGACAAGACAGCAGCCCACACAGGGCCTACAAGTCCTGTTAGGGGCCAAATCGCGAAGAAGGGCCTGAGGCCTACAACAGAATCAGACACTGCGATCATTACCATGTTTCCATGGAACTGCAGGCAAGATGACAGAGTCCCTTGTTAGTCAGCCAGGCTGGTGTTTTGTGATGCAAACTCTGACCTAGTAAAAGATTAAGGCCTGGTATTTGGACCTGTGACATGTCTGTCAAGGGCAGTCATCCGGTGTGGCACTACTTGCATTACAGGAAAACAGGTTCCTTTGTTCTCACCAAAGTTCCACCCACTTGTATCTGAGTAAAGCATCATCTGCCAAATCCATCCATTGCCTCCTTTGTCCTAGTGCCCCAAGATAGCAACAATAAACCCTCTCTGCTTTGATGGCCACAGCATGGCCAGCTCTCTTGATGTTGGGTGTTTTGGTAACTGCTTCAGGTGATGAGGCTTTATTTTGTGACGGTCTCAGCTTCCATTTAGAATAGTTGTTTCAAGCCCTCACAGTTGAGAAAAGCTTGCAAACATGAACCCTTAAGACTCAGAAAGCAAACTAAATATAAATAAATAAACCCAGAATTTATTCTGTCTAAAATCTCATGGTTTTAAAAAAATCCATCTTATATATAATAGGGGCAGGGGGCAGGCTGACTCGTGATTTTTCTGAATGCTTGCGGCTAGCAATACAGTAGCCATATTCCCAGTCCTACATGTGTCGTTGTTGATCTTTATGATCCTCCTACAGTACCCTTGATCCATCCTTTTGTTCACCCTAGTGAAATGCAGAATCTCAAGTGAGGGTGCTGGAAAAATCCAAGGTCCACTCTATGAGAATGAAGAATAAGGGAGAACACACACACAAAACTGTTTCACACAAAGAGTAATAAACATATGGAATAGGTTAGCAAGTAAGGTGACTGAAGGCAAGGCTATAAATAAATTCAAGAGGCATGTAGCCTGGTTTCTGGGAGAAAGGGGTAGATTGAGGGATATGGGGATGTGTGGGGGCAGTGAGAAAAATCCAAGAAGTGAGCTTAAGAGAAAGCAAGAGTAGGGTCAGGCACGTAGGAGCCATACGTCCTCTTCCTGTTCCAAACATGCTTTATGTTCTAGTGGGGCTACTAAATCCAATTCACAGCCTACGGGTAAAATGTCTTTGAGAAATGAAAGTGGGCCACATAGGGGAGGAAGTAGGCCAGCATGGTTTAATGAGAAGGGATGCTCTGTATCTAATTTGTCTCATCAGTTAAAGGGGGAGTGGATGTGAGGCTTTGTTTAAAAATTGAGCAAAATACATTCTTCCACCCTCTGCTAAAAGCCTGATTCTGCTCTGGGTCACCCAATGTAAATCTAAAGTAATTCAAGTGAGGTCGAGGGAGCCACTCTAGTGTGAAACTGGAGTAAGAAAGACTAAAATCGACCTCTGAGTCAATTGACCCAGAAACAATACTACTTAGTTGCTGTTCTCAGAGATACAAATTCAGCAGGTTTAGGAGGAGGGTGAGCACTGAAGAGAGGTAAGCTGCCCACGTGCAGCAGAAGGCCATTCTGATGGATTAACAAACCACATCTTAATGACCTAAGGTTTGACCCAAAGCTCACTGAAGTCAGTGGAAAGGTTCCCAGTGATCTCAATGGACTCTGGATTAGGGTCAAAGTAGTCTTGCTTTTGATACTTGGTAGGCCAGTCTAAGTAGAACATGCTATGAAAATGCCAACCACAAAACTAAATAGGAAACAAAAATCCTGAGCCTTACAAAGAAAGGTGTCACTGGTATGTTCAGGTCAGAACGGGTGCCAGACCCCAAGGCCCTTAGTGAAAAAGCTGGTATCACAAGATGAACAGGTCCAGCGATGCTGACCTCAGTTGCTATGACAGCCACAATCATGGCTGATACATACGGAATAGAACCAGGGATCTCCAGGATGAGAATTAAAAGCACGAGTCTTGAAGTAAGAGCCAGACTCTAACACCCACTGACCAATGGGTTTACAATAACAGGAGGTGCTGTAGACCAGGTCTATAATATTTCAGATTTTATATACTAAAAGCAAGACCCTGATGTGTACTCTGAATAGCAGGTGGCTGGCATGGTTCATAATGCCAGGGCAATGTTGGCTTTTACAAGAAGCCCTGGAGTCGTCACGCTGCCATGTTCTGCAGAAGCCTCTGATTCTCCTAGAGCCAAAATTCTAGCTTCAGGTCTCACCTGTACACACTTAGGAAAGACAACCTAATGTGGGTGTAGAGTCTATAATCATTACAGCACAGCAAAGCCATCATGAGATGGTTCCTAAGACTTAATTCCGACATCCATTATTAATGTGTGCCTGGAAATTCAATTTACTCTCATTAAAGTGTGATTAGTAGTAAAGATACGGCAGATTACGGTCACACCACACCAGCTTCCAGTGCATTTAGCGTGACTATCATGGCAGCATTTCACTAGCAAGCTCTAGGTTGTATTCTTTTGCTTTAGGTGCAAAATTGGGACTTTTTTTTTCTAATAGCAGAGAAGAATGATCTGTCCCTAATGACTGCTTTTCACCTGCTTCTTTGAAAATGGACCTGATGGATAGAATGTTCATTGTTAGGAAAAACTAACCAGTGAAACCTTCTCCTAAAGGGCCCGGGAGGTGGGGAATGATGGGTTTTCGGTTTGGGTGTATGATCTTGTAGGATCTGGATGAGAGAGAGCTCTCCAGTTAAAACCCAGGTGCTGAAGGAGATGTCAGTGGCCCATGGTGTTGAGGATTTTGTGCCATTGACGGTGCCACCTCTCAGATGAGGTGTTAAATTGAGTTCCACCTTGCCCTACTATGGTCACTGAACATCCTATGGCACTTCTCCTCAAAGCTGGGGTGTCTTTCCTGATATCCTGGCTGTATTCCATTCCGGGCAATTGCACTGAGCCAAATCATGGCCCCTGGTTATATGGGATTTAGGGCGTCCCAAGTACACAGGCTCTGAATGGGCCAGTTGATTCCTGGAGACAGGCCAGTCAAGGGTTGGAATGGCATATAGGGGCTGTAGGCCAAACCCACAATAGCAGGATGTGGAGTCACTCAAGGAATGGGGTTTCATGTCAGTGAGTTCCCTAACCCCAGAGACCCTACACAGGTCTGGTCCTGCTCCTTCCCACATATACAGAGAAACACAATTCCTGGTCTGTCGTGACCACCATGGAGCAGTCACAAGGATACTGGGGTTATGATACCTGGGGGATGTAGGAAGGTCTCATAGAAAAGGGGTGAGAAGAGGCTGCGTCTATGGCCTGGCTGCACGCTCCAGCTGATTTTGCACTCTTGTGGAGTTTAGGGCCAGGATTTAGTCTATTGTGCCTGCCTAAACTCACCTTATAGTTTCCACTGGAAAATTTATTCCTCTCATCTAATATTTGTTATGGCAGTACCGAGAGGGCCTGATCAAGGCTGCATTGAGCCAGGTGGGGTACAAATGCACAGAGACGGTCCCTTCCCCCGAAGAATTTAGTCTGAACATTTCTTCACTTCCCTCCAAAGGCTTATACGCACACTGTTCACAAATACATTTCCTCCAGGGCAGGAAAGGAATAGATTTACGTCCTAACTCCATGTGAACAAGCACATGAGCAGATCTCCTTCATTGTCTGTGATTTATCCCATGCGGTGCAAATATTTCTCGGCCAGCGATCTGACATTCGTAACAGGTTCGTTGCTCAATAAACCTACCAATATTCATCATTGCAGTATTATAATTGTTGGGCATACTTGGTGTGACCGCTGTGCCAAACATAACATCATCGCTAGGCTCGCGTCTCATTTGCACAAAGACCTCTTCCCACTGCCAAAGCAGCCTTCCTGTGAGTCAGATTCAGGCTGGCTCTAATTTAGTTTGTACAACTTCAGTCTGAATGAGGATGAGGAAACCCCACAGCACTTGTACGTAGAACAGGTGTCATGTTCCTTCCCCAGAAGTGGCTGAATTTCAGCAGTGGATGGTTAATCCCTATATGTCTGCTTCTGTAAAGCACCTTGGATCCTCCTGCATGAAAGGGGAATTTTAAATGTAAGTCCTATCCCTTTTTCACTTCCAGTGTGGAGGAAATGTCCCCTTAAATGACCATCTGCCTGGCTGATCCATTCCAAACCCTCACGTGCATTATACAGCTCTGCCACTGACTGTGAGGTTCCCAGGGAGCATAAGAATTGTAGGCTAGCCAGGACAAATTGTCTGACAGCTTTCCTCTCATGGAGCATGTGGTGGTGACACAGTAATGCAAACAGGTAAAAATCAAGTTATGCCTAGGAGTATTTGACGAGTGTAAATGCAGTAACGTATGCTGGCAGAATGTGGGTCTTTGTCTCCCTTTCATGGGGATGCCATAAAGAGGTTGAAGTTTGCTATTGCCTTCGAAGCACAGATCTGGGCCTTTAGCTGAAATTATAGAGCTTCTTGCTTTTCGATCCAGAGGTTCTCAGTTCCCACACATAACCCAGCCAGAGATGCCTTTGCAATTGGTGGCCACATGGGATTTGAATTGCTGCGGACCTCTGATGCTTAGGGTGAGCTTCACGACCCAGAGGAAGGTGTAACTCATTCTGGCAAAGTGAGACTCTTTGTCCTTCTCTAGTGGCTGGTTGACATAACAAGGTCTGAGGCTGCGACTGCAGCAAACAGGGAGAGAAACTACGTAAGGTGCTGCAGGAGGATATTGACGAGAAGAAGTGGGATGAAATGAAGAAAAGGGAACGCTCTGGTTGAACATTAGGAAAAATATCCATGTGGTGACGGCTATTAGGCTGTGGAACAGCCTGGAAAATGCACCTAGTAATGGTGCAACAGGGACTTGCACTAGCTGGGGAATAGGCTAGATGATCCAATAGTGCATTTTGAGCTGCAGATTCTATGAGGAAGAGCCACCTGTGATGGCAGTAGCAATAGGGCTGCAAATGAGTCAAACTGCTGTTTGGAAAATCACCCCCCTGTAAGGTACAGTCCATGTGGTAGTGTCACATGAGGCAACGAATATTGACCATTTGGGGATAGATACTCTGCCCACTGACATCAGACGGGAAGCTTCAGTTGACTTCCAAGGAACAGGGTTAGGTACCCAGTAAGAGGGGTATCTTCCAATCAAGGCATGAGAACCCAGAGTAGTTTGGGTTCACAGCCCCACGGAGTTTTGTGACCTTTAACCCAGTCTCCTCCACCAGCCCGAGTTCCTGGACTGGGTGTCTGGAGTGGGTGATTTCCCTGGTAGATGCTCTTCCCTGAGACTGACTTTTTACTCTCCATGCTCCCCATATAGCTCCTAGAGCAGAGGGTTCTTCTTGGCTGGCTGCAATCTGTTCCTTTTCTGTTGGGCTAGGCTCCGTCAGCGAAGGGTTCCTGCTTGGTGCTCTCCACCCAGTGCTCTGTGGCTGGGGTCCGGGAGCCCAGGATTCCTCTTGCCTTGCTAAGGCTCAGCTGCTGTCCTCCCTGGGTTCCTGGCTCAGGATCTTGGGGCATACAGCTCTTCTAAGGCCAGCTGTTGGAAATTGCCTGGCCCTCTCTTCCCCACCCAGCAGGTTTGCATCACCATGCACACATCCTTAAAAAGTGACAGCTTTCCGAGCCACGCTCCCAACGTCAGCTTGGGGTTCAGCAGAGTCTAACCCGGTCCTTGGATTTTGTCCTAAACCAATCGCTCCAGCCTTCTGTAACGAGCCGCTCTCTCCCGCGCACTCGGAGGAGACCACGGGCAGGAATTTCGCTTCAGTGCATGCACATGTGGGAAACACTGTTGCAAATCATGCTTAAAATTCAATCTGGCAGGAAAACTCTGAAACTGCTTTGAAAGGCTACAGTGAGCTGAGCAAAACATTGACATATGACCGGGCAGCCAGTCCCTGGAGTAAGGAAAGGCGGCTGGAGTCCCAATATACTTTAGCCTGTTGGGTTTTCTCACCTGTTCCCCCCGCTTGATCCTATTCATGCTTTTTTATGGCAAATAGATCTCCCTGGTAATGTGGTCCATATGTTTATTACCCTTCACATGAAAGTAACACCAAAGTTCACATTACACACTCCTCTTTTCTCAAATTTTCCCAGCGTGCAGAGGTTCATTAGGAGCAATTTCAGACCTTTTTATAATTTCCAAAAGCGGCAATTAGATCACTGCCCCCAGACCGCCTCTTGCAGGGAAAATAAACTCCTATTTCCTTGATTTTGCCTAATGCTAATAGCCTGGAATTTTTGAAAACGTGGTATCGTTCTCCATGGCTTTATTCCTCAAGGGTGATTATAGAGTTTCTGAGACAAGGTCAGTAATCACATACACGGTTCTCTAGTTGAGACTTAACTGTTCCCTTACATAGTAAAAACTCCTGTTCACCCTGATTTATGGGCTATTCCTCTTGCAGTGCAACTCAGCATCCTGGTTTCTTTCTTTAGTACATTACAGAGGGAAAAGGTTTCCTGCGCTAGAAAAGGAGCTTCATTTGACACCTGATGTCAAACATGGCTCCCGTGCCCCCATTACCCATCCCTCCTTCCCTGTGATTTGAATGTGGTTCAGCTCCTGGTGAAGAAAGAGGGCTTGTTCCCTCATTTTAAAGGGGGCTGCTCCAGCTCTGGGGTGCTGAAGACAGTTTTGCCTTCTCTACACCAGTCAAACAAAGGTGTGATCGTGGATTCTTTGAGGACATACAGTGACACATCCAGCAAAGAAGATGCACTGTGCAGATTGAGATGGGTTTGACATTCCATCATGGTTAGGCCTTTGGACAAGTCACCCATTCAGGAAAGCCTGCTGCACTTAAGCATGGGTTTAAGTTCCATGACTTTAATGGGGTTTAAGTCCATGCTTAAAGTCAAGCACATGCTTAAGTGCTTTCTTGAATTGGGGCCACAGGCTCTAGTGACCAGTGATCAATAAGCCAAGCAAAGTAACTGACACAGCAATTAAATCAGTATTGAAGCACTTCTGAAAGCAGCTATTAACTTTTTTTCTGCTCTACATATTATAGTCAAGGATTGATTTCTTTCTTGTTGATGGCCATATTGCATTGAGGCCTTATTCTCCGCTCCCTTATAGGAGTACTTAGAATTGAGCCCAAAGGATACATTAAACCATCCTTAGATTGTAAGGGATTGTCTCTTTGTTCTGTGTTTGTACAGCACTAGCACAATGAGCTCCTAGTCCGTGATGGAGTTCCTAGGTGCTACAATGATACAAATAATACTGTTTTGGCTAGAAGCGAGCTGCGCTCCTCAGTGTTAAATGATGAACCATTCAGTGGTGTGATTAAAAGGAATATTTCTAACTTCACTCAAGACAGATAGCACTTCCTTTGAAGCTTTGAAAACCTCGGTTAGAGAAGAATGCATGAAGCTCGCTTCCTGGGAGGGACAAAGAACAGAGGAACTAAGCAGTTAAGTAAAGCAAGCAGAAGATCCAAGATCCTTCAGCTTCAGGTCTATCAATATCTCTCATAAACATTAAGTATGGACCGCGTGGTAACACTTTGGGACGTCAGGCTCCGAGATGCGTGCCCCAGCCCAGCGCAGACGTGTCCGTTACCAGAGTCAAGGTAGGCTGGGGAGGGTGGAATGGAACCCCGGTGCCCACCATGAGGGGGTCCAGCCACCATTGTAGGGAATCGAGGGTATGCCTTGGAATGGTCAGCACCATGTCCAGACTGTCGCAGCCCGGCTTAATATATATAGGCTTAGTAGAAAGGAAATACTAGGGGACATGGCAGAAAAACTCGTAGCCAGAAGTTTCAAAGCAGAAGGGATCAAGAATTATGTTTCTTCTGTAGTATCAAAAGAAAAAAAAAAAAGAAAAGAAAAAGGCCAATTGCAACTGAAAGCAAAGATATCAATTAATCCAGCCAGCCCTATGAATTGCTGTGTGCTGGTGCTAATAACTTTGACCAAAGAGAATTCAACAGAATCTTCACCAACTTAAGATAGTTACTCACTTTCCCCAGATCTGTGCCATCAGATGGGTGGCCCAATTAACATTGGATAAATTCAGGGTATAAAATTCATGGAAAACACCTGGACCTAACAACCTCCTTGTCCAGCTTTTAAAACAGTTAAAACTCAAATCTCTTCTTGCTACTGGAAATGACTTCATTGATGCTGTGATTTTTCTAAGACCTTTTGCATCAGACATCTTGACTTGAGATGTGAAAACTGCCATGATTACTTTACTCTAAGGCTATGTCTGCACTAGTGACTGTCCGTGTGAGGTTTGTGCCTAAACCCCTGAAGCATTTGTCTCCAGGGGAGTAGAGGGCAAACAACCTAGCATTTCTGAGGGGCGTGGGTAGTAGCATGGCCCCATACCTGGGCCAGTTTGCAGTGTGGACAGGGGCAAGGGGCAGGTACCAAGTCTCAAGTATGAATAGTCCTCCACACTTATTCCCACAATGCACGGAACCGCTTTCTTACTGGCCCTCACCCAGTCTCTAGGTGCCTGTCCCCCTATCTGCCTGGGGAGTAACACACTGCACTGACCACATCAAAACAGCTTCCAGCTGCACTGTTTACAGCTCAACAATGGAGCCAGCCCTGAGAGCAGCCACTGGGGCCACCGAGCATAGCAGGGAGCTGGTCAATGTCTGGGCAGAGTACGTAGTACAGCACCCTCCACAGCTTTAGCCGGAGCAGTGGGAACATTCATCTGTACTGGCAAATTTCATGGAGGCTGGAGGAGCTGGCCATTCACCAGACTGCAGGGTGGTGGTGCAGGGAGCCGATGAAGTACTTGAGGCTCCTGTACAGGAAGGCCAAGGACAGTTGGTCTAGGAGGCCTTGTTGCACCAGCCCTTGGAGCTGGACCAGGTACTGTCAAGGGCCCACAGTATTGAGCTTGAAGTAGCTCTCGATTAATCCTAAACCCAACCAGCCTTATTGTCCAACAGGCCAGTGAGGCAGATGATGGCAGTGAGGCAGGAGGGACCACGGAGGAGCCCAGGAGGACAAAGAGGAGGTTGTTCTGCACGTTTACCCAGAGATCCAGGTTGTGGATGAATATCCTCTGGAGAGACTGATGCCTTTGCAGGAACCATAACCCCCGGCTGGTAAGTTACAATGATGCCCAACCTCCCCACCAATATCCTCCTCTTTGTGTGGCTAAATTCCCAGTGTTAAGATCAAGAGGATTGCAGTAATGTGCACTTATTTTTCACTGATGGATAACGGGCCATTCATTGCTCTCTGTCTGCTTTTGTGGCGCGCATTGCTGAAGCCACACCACTGTGGTGCCTGTGCTCATACCAAACCCTTCCAACGTTCCTCCCATGTGTCCAGCCTCCTCTGTTGCACCCCAGAGTGGCCAGGGTTCCAATTCAACGTTTTTATTGACGTCCAAGGAACCACACTGAAAGGGTCTGTGCCCGGGCTTCTGAAGCAGATTTCTGAAACAGCAAAGTAAAAATCAGTCTGCCTCTATGTCTGTCCATTTCTCTGTCCCCTGCCAGGGGTCCTGGGGCTGTGCAGCACGTGTGTGTGTGTGTGTGTGTGTGTGTGAGAGAGAGAGAGAGAGAGAGAATGTCCTGGTTGGGGAAGGGGGAACACATGTCCAGACAACTTACCCTGCTGTAAGGAAAAGGTAGTTTCAACATTGATTTTCTCCTCTGGAATCTTTGCAAAGTTAAAGTGTCTGTCTCTGCCATCTCCTCGCAGAGAGCCAGGAGACAAGCCAGACCGAGCGGTGGAGGAGAAGGAGGTGTTCTTCTGGCAGTCATAGACAAATCAGTATTGTGTCCCTGTGATATGACCATAGGAGATATGACCTTAGGACAGAAACATCACTTCTTTCTTTTCCTGTCCATGTCACCAGTATGGTGCAGGCACAGGGGCAGAATTCCCTGGCACTGCTGAGTGGAGGGGGCATTCATTGTTCAGATCTCCAGGGGCATGAAAACTCCACATGCTAGCTCAGAATTTAATCGACTTCCATTCTAATACCCGCCCAATCTTGTAAGCACATGTCATCAAATTTCTCATGCAACAGGAATTCCAGCTGGTTCTTAAAGTTTACTGGCAGTGTGAATGTACTCAGACCACCTTCGTAGCTGACCAAACCCCTCCATTCAGCTATATGTGGAGGGGTGATCATTAGCAGAAATATTTCCTTAGCATACAGTGCTGGATCCCCGCCCCACACAGGACTGGAAAGCCACTTCTCGTTTCCAGTGCAGTACTTTGAATACTGCTACGTTCTCCAAACATTGGCCAGCCATAAAATAAGAACTTGTAAGCTGGTAACATAGCCCCTGGAAGGACTTCTATGCCTCCCCCTGCCACACCCCTAAGACAGCGTAAACAGTTAACGTTTTTAAAATCACTCGTAAAATTTTCGCAGCATTTTGTGCCTCTGCTTGCTGCTCAAGGGCTGCAAATGGCCTATGAGAACAAAGGTTGTTGAGACAAGTTGCATTGCTGAAAAGTATCAAAATGGCCTAGAAAATTGTGCCAAAGTCCTGGGGTGGGGGCTGTCTTAGCTTGTTCCTGAGGACCAAACTATAATGCTCTCTTTCTCTCCCTTTGCACTGGCAAAGAGAGTAGTGAGACCAGTCTGCTCCCAGGAGTGAGAACGTTCTGCATAGAGGATGGGAACAGAATGCTCGGGAAGACAGGAGAAGGGCCGGGGAGACTTGCTCGCAGAGATGGAGAGGGGAATGGAGGAGCAATATGAGTTCCTCGGGGAAAGGAAGCAGCAGGCTCTTTGTCAGCCCCCAGCCCTATTAGTGAATGCTCACGTTACTTCCTTCTAATATTGGTTCAGAATCCTCTCCTGCTCAGAGTGCAGCATCCGACTGCTGGCGAGCCCACAGGACCAGCTCATCAGTCACTTCCTCTGGCAGCCTGGAGCCCCTCTGCCAAATACCCCCCTGACTGGACAGGAGGACAATGGTAGGACTGCAGGAGTTCTGGAACAGCAGCTTGTACCAGCCCCTGAACCTCCTGGCAGGAGATGTCCCTACACGTCACAGCCTGCCATTACTGCTTGCATAGGCGCCAACTTCCCCTTTGCCCAGTGGGTGCTCGACCCCCCGTGTCCCTGGCCCCACCCCTTCCCCGCCTCTTCCCGCCCCTGCACTGCCCTCACCCCACCCCCATTCCACTGCTTCCCCAAAGTCCCTGCCCCCATTCCACCTCCTTCCCCCAAGTTCCCGCCCCGCCCCTTCTCCGCCTCCTCCCCTGAGCACGCCACATCTCCCCTCCTTCCACTCCCTCCCTGAAAGTCCAAAGCGCCACCAAACAGCTGTTTGGTGGCAGCCGGGCAGGAAGTTCTGGGAGGTAGGTGGAGGAGCAGAGATGCAGTGCACTCAGGGGCAGAGGAGGAGGGGAGGAGGAGGAGGAGAGAAGGAGGCGGGGGGAGCTTGGCTGACGGTGGGTGCTAAGCACCCGCTAATTTTTCCCTGTTGGTGCTGCAGCCCCGGAGCACCCACAGAGTCGGTGCCTATGATTGTTTGTCATTCACCCCTTCTGAGGAGGAAAGGAAGGAGACAGACACAAAGTCATTACAATCTGGGCGGTATTTTTGTTTTTCACCAACACTTTTGTTTCTTCTAAATTTTGTTTGTATTTTCAGAAAATGGTCTATAGAAAATTTCACTGCAATTGTGTAACAGTTTAATTGTTGTTTTCATTGTTCTTTTTAACTTTTTCTACAAAGTAAACCTTCAGCATCACAGTTTCAGTACATTTCCAGGTTCTGGTGAACGCTGGTGGCATGTTTTAGTTTGGAAATGGGCCTTAAGCTTTTTTAGTAATGTAATCATATTATATTTACAACTTTGGAACCATTACAATTGAAATACTTTTTTTTTTTAGTCTCTCTGCCCAAGCTTCACAAATCTCTGAAGCCACAGGGACACAGAGGATGGATGGGGGAAAGTACAGTGTAGTTTCTGCCCAGTAAAAACCTCTACCAATTCTCAGTTGCAGATATCTTACACATAGGGTAGGTCGATTTTTCTACCTTAATATTTTTATGGAACATGTTGCAATTCAAAAACTGAAAAAAGAAAGGTAACATACTGGTAATCACACACGGCATCTGTCAGCACCCTGTACCAAAACACCCCTCTTCTCCTGCAAACCTCCCACTCCCGAAAACTTAAGCACTTCCAAGCAGACTTTGGATTAGGAGTCTCTAACACCTGTGAATTGCACTTGGTACTGGTGACAATTCTTAGTGAATAAATTAACAGGACGACTGCATTTCTCCTCGGCCTCTATCCCCCCATGGCCATCTATCAAGAACACTCTGATAACTTCAAGAACTCACGATAACAGAGGTTTCAAAAAGGGTATGAATTGTGTCATGCACTTAAGGCACTAAAACATTTGGCAGACACCCAATGACAGCATTTGTCAACATCACTGGGATGCGGGGGGAGAGGGTGCGGGGCGGGGGAGACACAAACTGTAAACAGCTTTGGAAAGGTTTAAAGGAGAGGTTCAATCCAGTTGGGAATTGTGTTAACAGGCACAATACTTAGAAACCCAGTACTTTGCAAAAGAAGTATGAATGAGTCCTTCACCCCTTCTAATGCAAAACCATAAGCCACTGTCAGAAGTGGGCCAGCCTATACTGCTGTAAATTAAGTTAAGGACTTAGTTTTTATTTTACAAGTCATATGTAAAAGAACCAGAAACCATCATCAGTAATCTCCGTTCCTTTTTGAAAATTAATCACAAATGCTTAATTGGTTTACGGTCAGGTTTAATTATGAAATGGACAAAAACATTTCACAATGAGTGCATCACACAGCTGCCACCCTCCACAGCAGAAACCTAGCCCCAAAGCTGTTAACACAGGTGCTTGCTAATAATTGGCTTTGTACATTTTTGCATTGTAACACACAGGAATAGATAATGATCTTCAGGAACAGCCAATCAGATGGGAACAAAACACTTGAAAATTTGTATAGCCAGGTAAGTATGATGGAATATTTCCCTCAGGTGCAGTTAAAGCAACTTCACGGAAAGGATGTGAAGGTGTCCCTTGGCACAAGGAGAAGTCAGCCTGTGCCTCACTTTTGTGACAGTAAGTTGCACATATGGCGTCTCTAATTTCCCTTGCAAGCTAGGACCTGGGACCTGTATATAACATATGTGTGGGATCCAGTTGCCTGCCTAGACTTTGTAAAGCAAATGAAAATATTCTGCTTGACTCTCTCAAATGTTGTGCAGTGCACAGCAGACCACGATCCCAGGAACAGTGTTTGCCTCTGGCATCCAGATGGGTGTGCAAGCATTGCCAATGAGCCTTCAGCCTACCAAAAGCACATTCCATGCCCAGTCTGCAGCTACTTCGCTTGCAATTAAATTCCCTTTTTCCAGGGCCATCATTGCTGGGATATGGCTTCATGAGCCAGGGAAGGAGCAGGTAGGCAGGGTCACAAAATAACCATTGGCACAGATATACCATACACAACAACTGAGTTTCTGGGGACTAAAGTCCCTACTTCCCCCTTCTCCACAGCACCCTGCTGTCATGATCCTTTCCCGTGCGCCCCATGTTGGTATTCATCAATCTGCATATGTGGTCCACCAAGTCATGCAGAATGATCAAAGAGTAATCTTTTCAGTTCACATACTCACTTGTCCCTTGTGGTGGGCAAAGTGCTGGGACTTCTGAGTGCTATCAGGGGCCCCTGCACAGTTGGGAAAACCCAGCCTCTGAAAACCAGCTATTTCTGGAAAGTTTTTTGTGGCAACCACCAATGGGTTAGCCACAGCATTAACTGCCTCACAAACTGCCACAACTTCAATCCCAACAGTTGACTTGCCAACCCCAGAGTGCTTTGCAATGGACCAGTAGCTGCCAGGGGTAGGCAGCTTTCACAGGGCATTAGCAACCTGCTTTAACATGTATGGTTTCCTTGAATCAAGGGTTCTGGCACTGGGGAGTTGGTGCAAGCTCCTCCCACAGCTCCATGAAGATCTGTTTCCTCATCTGAAAGTTCTGCAGCCACTGCTGGTCGTCCATGTTTCCAAGACAATGTGATTCCATCACTCTGTGCTTGTTCTCCTGCACCAGAAATGACAGTGAACCAAAAGGGAAATCACAGCAATAGTAGCAATCAGCATCTCTCTCAACTGTGACATGAATTAATGTTCATTGTTCCTTGTGGCCTGCCATCTTTGACGTGTCGGAAATTGATGCCAAAATGTCTCCTAGAGCCTCTCCTCCACTGCAGAAACCTCCCTCCTGCAATGAGGAGCAGGAACACTTCATTGTCTAGTGGGTCCATTACTTCAACCACATTTTTGAGGGAAAGACGCGTGGGGCTATGTCATCTGGAAGTGCCATTGCCACATGTGTCAAAGCACGGAGCAGTACACAATACACAACAAAGCAAGTCCTAGAGAGTCTCCCTGTGATATCACCCCTGAAATGATAGCACCAACCTTGTGTACCTAGATGAGCAGTGTGGACCTGTGTATATGCATGTACACAGCATTATACTTGGTCCCAGTACAGCTTATGTGGACTCTCGGGGGGCAAGTATGTGAAGTACTTGCAAGCATGAACATGATCCGGTACTTGGGTACATGTGCCAATGTAGACATAGCCTTATGGTGCAGGTATGTCTACACTGCCGCTGGGGGTGTACTTGCCGCACGTGTAGATATATTTGAGCTAGCTTGTTCTTATTAGCTTGTGTACCAATAGCAGTGAAGCCATGGCAGCACAGACTTCAGCGCAGGCTCGCTACTCACGCCATTACCCACGGTCCCAGGTGGGCTTGTACTGGCTGCCGCAGCTTCACTGCTATCTGTACCCAAGCTAGCTAAAGCTAGCACAGGTCTGTCTACACCCACTGCAATCCACACCCCGATTGCAATGTAGCCATGCCCTTAGAAAAGTAAGAGAGCTGCATCTTCCCCTCTTTCCCCCCAAAGAACCTGTTCCACGCAGGGTGTCCTATGACCTGGAAGAGAGAAGCAGAGTTGGAGACTCAATCAGGACCACTAGGGCCCTTCCTATGCCAGTCTGGAAGGCACTTGGATACCACTGTGATGGGTTCCAGCCCAAAATTCTTTGTAGCTAGATAATCCATATGCAGTATTGTGGCCTCGTTCCTTGTTAAATGCAGGATTCCAGAGATCAAGGCTACTTCAGGATCTAAGGCTTATGCATGAAAATCAACTAGTTCAGGAAGGGGAGATTCATGACCAACAACACAAGAGGGATTTCCCATCTCTTGCTCTGGTTACAGGTGATATGCATCCCAATGATTGGTCTAGCACTAGACAGAAAAAAATACATTCAGTAGGATTGACTGATCATATTTATTAGCATTTCTGAAAAATTTGGTCCATGTTACCTTAAATCTCCTGTTGGATCTGTACTGTCCGATAGTATCATATCTGCACCATTTCCATTAGAAACCAGGATTAAGGCAGAGTTGCCTCTCTTTCCAGTCTCCTTTTCAATTTCTTTCTTAAAGTATTAGCCACGCTAACCAGCCAGGACCCATACGGAGAGAGCATGCATGATGGTAAATACGTGTAATGATGCACTCAGGTTACTAGGAATCCTGTCATGTCCCTGATTCCACCCCTGTAGATGACTGACTTTGTTTTTGAACATTTTGTCTGAGCCATCAAAAACTGGGACTCATTTCACTTGAAGGAGACCCCTAGAAAGACCAAGCCTTCATATTTGGGTCTGATCCTGAAAACATTATTCACACGAGTAGTCCCATTGACCACTCGGGCAACAGGTATGACTCACGTGAGTAGAGGTTCCAGGATCCGGCTTGTTCCCATTGTGTATTAGGAAAGACCCTGCTGATCAGAAATATGTGCCAGTTTGAGCAAAAGTAGGTTCTTAAATTGCAAGTACACCACAAGCCAACTAGCAAAGGAGGCTGGAAGATGCATCTCACACTCTCTGTGGAGCTGAAGCAAAAATCACCAACATAACTACAACCCCCAGGACTTCCCTGAAGAGTTGGCTCGTCTCTCCAATTGCACAAACAGATGTCTCTGAAGTTTGCAGGATGTGGGCTGAGATGCAAAGCCTGACTTCCTATAAAACTTTGAAAAGATCCTGCATCTCCAAAAGTCCGGGATGGCCTTCGCGATCCCTGCCCAATTGTCAGGTTTACACGGCTGGAGTGTGTCTATACTTGGATACGACTCAACACAAAACTGCAATTAGCAGCTCCCTTTGGTGCGCTGTACACCTTTCTGTGACCGTGATGCGTGCCTGCACCTCTGAGCAGGGTTTTTCTGGTTCCTGTGCAGAGCTCCAGCGGCGGGGGGCAAGCACCAGGTCCAGATGCAGTGGGTGCAGGGCTTTTCCTGCTTTGCTACTGAAGAATTTGGTAGCCGGGGTAAGGGCAGAGGCGGACTGAAGCCCTTAACGTGGATTGGAGAGGGCACCCTACACCTGTTGGAAAGGGAAGGCATGGACCAGACAAGTGCCCAACTACTCCATCCCTTGAAGACATGGGCCCTGAGCCTCAAAGGTATTTAGGGGTCTAACTCCTCCCATTGATTTCAATGGGACTTAGGTGCCTAAATACCTTTTGAGCATGTGGGACATAGCATGTAGTGGCATATACGTGTTATGACTCTGCTTGCTGTCTCCTGCACCTACCCATGGAGTAACGCCCCATTCCCTGCTGCAGAGAAAGCAGCCATTTTGTGTTCACATGCAACCTGGCTACAAAGGACACACACTGTGTGCTCTCATGCAGACCTGTGTTTTGTTGCGCTCTCACTACAGTTCATTCTGACTTCAAGAATAGGGTTATTGTTTGTGTAATGGGGGAAAAAAACCTGGCAAGTGGTGTAACAAGGCTGTCCAAATAGAAATAGCATCCACATCTGAATATTAGGATGTTTGCTTGTAACACACCAGCTATGAGCGAATTGGCGTAGGTGCCATCGGATGGCTAGCCCCAACATAGAATGAGACTTCTACTACTAGCAGGTAAAGAAGCTCCCCTTTAGTGCTAATGGCCTCTGAACTGGAAGCTAGGGTTTGGTCCCACTTTCCCAAATGTGTGTGATCTCCACAGTAAACTGGACATCCATGCAGACATGACTTTGGGGCGTGTTTATCCCCACAATGGAAATCTGAAACCACACCCATTGACTATCCAATCTGAATTGATGAATGAACTAGCTGAAAGAACCAACTGGAAGAAATCTACTGTACACTTAGAAACTGTCCCTAGGCCCATAATTCACCTAAGACACACTTACCCATTTAGTTATATCACAGGCTGTCTGGGAGCCCGTGTTGCTTAGCAGCAGCATGGCTACCTCTGCAGTCTGGAGAAGTAGATACAGGGCCAGCCACAGGCAGGGGACTGGAACTGGATATTTTTGCTCTCAATTGTAACATTTTTCTTAATTCACAAATTACAGCGTCAATTCATTTACAGGAAAAATGTCCTGTTCCTCAGCAATTCAGTCAGAGGACCAAAGAGATAACGCTGATGTCTCACTTGAGAGCCTGCATCATTCACAAACCTTACCTGGCTCTTCTTGCTGCTAATATGCTCATGAACCTGTGTTTATGCATCCAGTGAGAGACGTGTGTCATTCTGGTTTGCTGATACTTTTAAGAACTGTTGGTTGTCAATGGATTATAGAGCCATTGTTTGATGATAGATCTATTGGTTGTGGTGTGTGCTTTTAGAAATTCAGACACTGTGTGATAAACCAACAGGTGCACGTTTTGGGTTTGTTCTGCATTGACATAAGCCAGGCAGAATGTCATTTTTCTAGGTAGCATTTACTGGTATCCATGAAGATGAGACACTGAAGAAATGAGGTAGGGCCAGGTCCTGGCTTTAAGCTACACCTGGCACTGGAGATAGACTTCCTCCTGAGGCAGCTAACAGTAGAACATCTTCGGAAGGGTGCAGTGTACATTCCACCCATACCGCGCCATCTCAACTCTGACTATGGCTAGTGGGACCGTGGTTCCTCTCACCCCATCGCCTGCTAATGCAGCTGCTGGAGCTACCCTCGGGCAGCCCTTGCAATTCAGGAGCACAAGGACTATAATTGGTCAGTCTCTGTGCAGGATTATAAAGGGAGAGGAGCCCTTGTATAGGGAAATCTGCAGATTACCTGGCCCACACGGCAGTTGACTTTACCCCATAGCATGCAGCTTCCCGACAGAGTTATGCTTGTGCACTGGCCTCTGTTCTGGTATTGCCTTATGTAACCCAGTGATTCCTACCCACCTCTTTAAAGTAAACAATTAGGCATAAAGAACAGGAGTACTTGTGGCACCTTAGAGACTAACGTGCCACAAGTACTCCTGTTCTTTTTGCGGATACAGACTAACACGGCTTCTACTCTGAAACTTTTCAATTAGGCATAAACACTTACCAATAACCTCCAATATCCAGCCCATCCATTGTGCATCACCAATGCTTATGTGACGGCCACCCTCTTGGCTGACATATTGGGGACTTAACCAGGGATTTTCAGAGCTAAAAGCATTAACTACTACAGCTGGAGCTAAAGAATCAGGCTTGTGTAACTAGGGGCTGTAACCACTCACATCCTCTGTGGATCAGCACAGAGGGGGACTTGTAACACACACTCACCAGTTGGTTACCCAACTCCAGGGTGTCAAAGACAGGAAGAGATTCTATAAAAGGCACTGTGGTGACTTATTCTCCACCAATGGTGTCTGTCTGGAATGAGCACATTTTTATAAATCAAAGCCTGACGCTTCCAGCTGCTGGCCCTGCTAGTCCGCCTGGCATCAGAGACTCAAGCTGTGTTCTCGCTGCGTTCCACCTTATCATCAACAAGGACTAGCCTGGAATCAATTGAGCTGGTAATTTGGTAGACCGTGCATGAGCCAGAATAGAACATCGTGAGTGGCTACGCATCTGTCTTGTATCACCAGTGGTCCCAGAAGCCTGAATGTGATTGTTTGACAGGATGGTAAGCAGATGTGACTTGGAAAGCAAAGAGCAAGGAGCTAAGTGCAGTAACAAAATATCCTTATTCCACTCTTGCCTTTCTGTTCATAACCAGGGAGGGAGTCATGTCTAGTGATTAGAGCACTGGATAGGTGTCAGATGAGTGGACGTATTATTCTGGGCTCTGCCACTGACACACAGTGTGACCTGGGCAAATCACTTTAATGTCTTTGGGTATGTCTTCACTGCAGAGTTAGCTCCGGTGTGAGCAGCCGCACCTCCTGACTGGTGCTGTACTCACCTGTGTGTGTCTGTGGGCAAAGCCTGTGATTCTTTGTGCTATTGCCAGTCAATTGTGAGAGAACACGTTTGTCCTTCAGGGGGAATTGTGAGAGGGTGTTGGAGGACTATCAGCACATGAATGACACAGCCTCACTGCAAAGTGGGCAGATTCCAACTGGACTTAAAACTGAGCCCAGGTTCTCTCCCATCAGGGTGAGCTAGCCTAGGCTTAAAGTACAGTACCTCCAAACCCAGGTAAATGGCTTTTGCTTGTGCAGCCAGTGAGGGGATTTGAGCTAAAACCTGAGTAACAGTCTGGGCTAACCCTGAGGTGAAGACACACCCTTCCTCTCTCTTTAGCCATCTGTAAAATGCAGATAATGATCCTGACCTGCTCCACAGGAGTGTGCTACTGCTCGGTGTGTGTAAAGTGCCATGAGATTGTCTGATGACAGGTGCTCCAGAAAAGCCAAAACATTATTATAACCTCACCTTCCTGGTTGCCAGCAAAAATGCTTTGTTATTCCATTCTTGGATTTCTCCTGAACTCTAGGCTTGCAAATTGCATTGGATTATGCCACACTGTAGGGTGGAGCTTTTTTTTGCCATGGACAAATGTTTTCTAGAGACCAAGCCGTGTGACTTCCAAACAGGTTTGGTTTAGGATGCAGATGAGATTTGAAGATCACAGCTGCTCAAAGGTGCAAAGCCAGCATGTTATGCATTTGACGCTGTGTGCCTCTAAGCAGCAAAGGGGAAGTTTGAAGACGCCACGCAGTGTAGTCAGCCAGGTGAACTCCATTCTGAGATGAGGCTATTGAAACAGTTAAGGAGATAGTAGGAGGCTTCTTAATGGGACCCCATGCATAAGGTCAATCCTTGGGAGGGGCATCGGTGGCAGCGACTGAATTGTGATCTCTGACTCATAAAAGCGTGAGCCACTAACACTTACGCTAAAGGATCTAGCTCTGTTAGCGGTGGCTGTAACAGCTGTTCAACCTCTGATGTGTCCCAGCTACCACACGCCATGGGAGACACGCCAGGCTGACTGGCTGTGGGTTACACATGCATTGCTCTAATTCTACCACGAGCCATCAGGGGCAACTCTAGCTTTTTTGCCACCCCAAGCACGGCAGTGAGGCAGCCTTTGGCGGTGCGCCTGCGGGAGGTCCCCGGTCCCGCGGCTTCAGTGTACCCGCCGCCGAATTGCTGCCGAATCCACGGGACCAGCAGACCTCCCGCAGGCAAGCCACCAAAGGCTGCCTGACTGCTGCCCCCACAGCAACCAGCAGGGCGCCCCCTGTGGCTTGCTGCCCCAGGCACACGCTTGGAGCGCTGGTGCCTGGAGCCGTCGCTGCGAGCCATATTGCTGTAAAGCTAGTACAAGCCCTACCATGCAGTATCCCCTCACAGAAGTGAGTTCAAGTGCAGGACTCAGGCATCTTGAAAAGAACAGCCCAAAACCCAGCACAGAGAATCTAAAGCGCTCCAGTCCTAAGTGAACAAAGAGACTTGTTAGAAGCACTGAAATATTCTTGGGGGGATAGCTTAGTGGTTTGAGCATTGGCCTGCTAAACCCAGGGTTGTGAGTTCAATCCTTGAGGAGGCCATTTAGGGATCTGGGGCAAAAAAATCTGTCTGGGGATTCGTCCTGCTTTGAGCAGGGGGTTGGACTAGATGACCTCCTGAGGTCCCTTCCCACCGTGATATTCTATACGGGGATGGGGTGGGGAATTAACATTGCTGGAGTCAGTAGTACCCCTAAAACTAGAAGGATGGTGAAGTGTGCCCACTGTGGGTTTGGTACTTGGAGGGCAGGATTTTGAAAGTCTAGTCTCTGTTTTTGTGTCCACAAATGGTGATCGTGGATATTCACAGGTGCAAAACTGTGCCTGCCATTAGCAGGTAAAAAATATTGAGGCTTGGTCAAATACAAGCTGAAACGTGAGCTGCCCGGGAGCCAGCATGGTGTGAAGGATAGGGCATTGGGCTGGGAGTCAGGAGACGTGAGTTCTATAGTAGTGTGTGTGATCTTAAATAACTCACTTTATGTCTCTGTGCTTCTGTTTCCTTGTCTGTAAAATGAGGAAGATTAAAAAGCTAACCTTCTTTGTAAAGCACTTTGAGATCTACAGGTACAGAGTGCTATATGAGAGCTAGGTGTTACTCTTGCTGATTTCCATCTATTAAGGAACCTGCCTTTAGAAGTCCCTTATAGTACTCAGAGTAGGCGTGTGACTTCTGCTAGAGGCAAATCTTACCAGGCAAAGGGAATGCAGGAAAACCAGCATTTCCAATTGAACAAACGCCAGGCTAGTCCGTCTGACATGTGCAACACTGCTCTAAGCCGGAGAGCTCTGCTGTCGCTCAGCGAGCTGAACTAGATCTGCTCCAGCTTGTTTGTCCGGGAGCAGATAAGCAGCAAGTTCTGTCTACTTGGCAGCTGTGCGCCTTTGCAGGCTGGAGGCCAATGGGAACCGTTAGGCAGCTGGTGTACTGCGACCTCTGTTTGTTATGCTAATCATAACTGGCTCGTAGTTACCTTGCACTCGTCCTGTCTGGTGTAACCACCAATCGTCTCTTCGGCATAGGGCCCAGCTTGCCTGGCTACCCATGGTGCTCAGGGGGCAGAAGGTGTCTCCTTACTACCTTGTACTGGCTACCCACGCTGCCATTCACTGCATGGGAGGGGAAGTCGTATCTGCAAAGCAGCTAAATCATAGACTATCAGGGTTGGAAGGGACCTCAGGAGGTCATCTAGTCCAACCCCCTGCTCAAAGCAGGACCAATCCCCAGACAGATTTTTGCCCTAGATCCCTAAATGGCCCCCTCAAGGATTGAACTCACAACCCTGGGTTTAGCAGGCCAATGCCCAAACCACTGAGCTATCCCTCCCCACAAAATGGGGCAGGATGGGGAACGGAAGGAGCCTTGATCCAACCCCTGGGCAGTGGTTAGCGTAGCTGTGCTGGTGTATTGGCAGAGGCATGCTATGCTGGGTATAGACCTGGCACGGTTTACTCCTTCAGTGGGGAGACTGGGAGGTAGCTTGTCTGGGCTGCTGCGTGGGCATTGTCATGGCCTAGTTCTTGGAGTATAAAGCTTTGGGTAGGGAGGGGACCATTGTTCTTTTGGGTGTACAATGCCTAGCACAACAGGGGACTGATCCTTGGCCGAGGCCTCCAGCCGCTTCCACAATACAAGCAATATCACTCAAGTACCCAGCCTCATTCCTGATTGTCTTCATCCATATTGGCTGTCCTTAATCAAGCCATGCTTCTCTCTTTGTTCCACTGTACCATCCGATATCAGAGCCCAGGAACCTCCCTTGGCTGCTACCACTGCAAACAGTTTGTAATTTTGGAGATGGTGTAGATCCCTGTGGTAGCTGCATCAGGGAACACTTATTGTTCAGGGCTTTCCCCCAGCCTGGAGAGAACATGGACAGCTGCTAAAACATATCCAGTTTTCACTCTATTCCCATTTACACTCTAAGATCCATGTCTTCCGGATCTTCATGGCCGTCGTCGTCCGACCCAAGTACTCCTCAGTAGATGTCAGCTTAACCCTCAGCTCCTAGTTTAAATAATAAAACAACCCAACCTTACTGGTAGGTGACTACGTACTACTCAGTGGCCTGGCCACAGGTCACAGAGCTAATTCCTGCTTCAGATAGGCCCAGCACCTTTTTATAACCTCTGGAAGGCAAACTGAAGAAAGCAGTTCGCTATCTGTGCTGTTGCTTAATCCGCAGTCTCCAATTCCTGCTATCAGCACATCCATGACACTTTTGTCATGTTGCAGAACAGAAGATAACATAATCCTAAATCCCAGGGACAATTTTGACCCCTCTGCAGCGCTAAGCCGTTTTTAAAGCCGTGCGTATTGCATCAAATGAATCACAGCTAGTAATATTCTTATTCGGTTCCTTATTTTCTCAGCCCCAAATGAAACCCTGTGTTTTCTGCTCTCTTTATTTTCTATTTTCAATTTTCTTTTTAAAATGTCCTTTAATGTGGCCATGTGCTTGCTGGTGACAGACATCAGAAAATACCAGGCTGCAGCCTTTCCCTTACTACACTGTGCTGATTTATGGGTAGGAAGGATTACCCTGGCTGCCCAAAAAGTAATGGTTCCAGTATGTTGGTTACATGCAGTGTAAAATTGGTTCCAGAAAGCTGTGGATTTATCAAAGTGTCTAAAAGGCAAAAAGAGTCTATGGGCCAATTTTTTTCTCTGTTACACAGAGTAACTCGACTAAGTTAAGTTACCTTGACTTTTATACTAATGAAACTGGGCTTGGCATCTGTCTGTGGCCATTTAGGCATTATAAAGATTACCCGTGTCCTTGTTAGCGCTAACTTTACTCTTTGTACAACAATCACACAACAAGGAATAGGTTTATTTAAAAATCCTTCAGCATCTCCGTGGCTGGATGCCTTACAAACAATAAGCGCCCATGAAAACTAACTTTCTTGGATTAACGGATGGTACAGGGGAAATGTTTTAGCATGAAGACTACAAAATTTAGAGGGGGCGGGGGCCCTTTTCAAAAGTGCCTAAATGACGTAGGAGCCTAATTCTCATTGCAAGTCAATGGGATGTAGGTTTATAAGTCACTTGCCGTATGTCTACACAGCAGCCAGAGGAGAGACTGCAGCTTTAATCACACGAACATGGCTACAAATAGCAGAAAAGCAGCAGCATCATGGTCTGTACAAGCCTGCCTGGGACTCTGGGTATGTACTCGCCTGGCCAGCTTTCGGTGCTTTTTGAAACTTCTACCCAGGGTCAGACTGTGGTTGGTCCTTGGGTGGGTACATAAAGTGGGGAGGGTGCAAGGCGCTCATACCTCTCTGCAGAGCCCAGACCCAATTGCAGTCCTTGTGTTCTCCTAAAGGTTGTTCTGCCTCCATTGCAACTACTACAGCACTGCCAACTCCCAGCATAAAAAAATCATGAGGTTTAAAAAAATAAACAAAGTTGGGACTCATTCATTGATCTTCAGTTTTCTGAGCCTTTGGGATGACTTGGGTGAAGATTTTAAGCTTTTTTCTGCAACCAGGAGGAATAGAAACATCCCTCTTCTTTTTTTTTACACAAAAGTTGAAACGCTCACCTAACCACATGACTCCAAGAGCTGGGGCTTTAAGAAAAAAAAATCAAATAATGCAAAATTTGCAATAAAAAAATCATGAGAATTGGCAACACCACTGCTACTGTGAACTGCAATGATTTTCTGATCACATGGCTGCTACATATTCTTGAACAGCTCCTGCTGCCGTGGTCTGTTCAACAGCTGAGGTGGATCCACTGTCTGGCACTTGTTTGCTACTCCTGGTGTTTTTCACCGTCACTGACTGAGCAGATGTGTGTTACTTCTGACAGTCCAGAAGTACCGCCACTATTCTGTTTTGCATCACAGGCCCTGGTTGGATCAGGGTCCCTTAGTCTAGGTAGTATATAAACACAGAATAAGAAACAGATTGATTTCAATGGGAGTTAAACTCCTAGATACCTAACTATTTACATGCATAACTCCCAGAGTGTTTTGATGTTTTGTATTTGAACAAGTGATGCTAGATTTGTAAAGGCTAGAAGGATTTGGCCTGCTAACTAAAGTGACAGTGAGGTTTAAGCCAGAATTGAGCTTGGCCTTTTTTGGCTTCAGAGGTTGTTCCAACCCTCTAGAATGGAAGCAAGATCTTGCCAGCCCAGCCAAGCCTCCCAAGCTGGTTTGTCTCCTGCTCCACTAAGATTTTTTCCCTTGGATGGGAAATGGTGGTTTGAAGGAGTCTTTCAAATCAAGTTCCAATAATAAAGCTCCTTGAGTAACTAGGGCCAAGTTTTTCCGAAGGGACAAGTGGCTTTGGGTGCTTCCTTTGGGATGCCTGGCTTGAGCCTTCTTAAAGGGGCCAGAGTTTCAGAGAGTGCTGAGAACCCACTCTCCAAAAATCAGGCCCTTTTGATCTGTTTTGAGTTGGTCAAAATTGAGCCACCCAAAATCATCAGCTACTCTGGAAAATCACATTCCCTCTCTTCTCTCTTTGTAAATGGAGTTACTCAGCAAATACACTTGGCTATAATCTCTTTTTTCCCCCTGTTTTGGGCCTTTCTGTGCTGGCTGAACAGCTGCTGTGTTGGAGTCCAAGCAAGCCGCATGCCCTCTTTGGGACTGTAGACTTGAGTGTCATTGTTTTTCTCCTGTGCTGATTTCTAGACAGCAGGGAGGGCCGGGGCCCTGGTGCTGAAGGAATTCTACCAGCTGGCAGGGCTAGAATCTACAAAGTCAAGGTAGAGTCGCGCCCTGTAACTGAAGAACTGCCACTTTGTCCATTTTACAAAAAATCCACAGAAAGGGAGACGCGTTCCCGCTCTCCCCGTTTAACTGTAACAGTGGAGCGTGTTATAAATAAAGCAGGCTCCCAACCGCCTCTGGCCGGATCACAAAAGTATCAGGTATGTGCCTCCGCCAGAACAGAGGTACCAACTCTTTCCTGATTGCATTGGCAGCAGTTGCACAAGCCAGGACTGCACGGTTACACTCTGACAGTGGGATGGCCCCTTATAGGCCGAGATCTGTTAAACGTGTGGTTCTGCTGTGAAAAGTGGCTTTGTAAAACCGGCACTGCCCTGCTCAACCAGACCACCTGCCTGCGCACCCACTAACAGCATTAGGGGTGCATACGTGTGACTGAGGCATTATGAGAAGCCAATGGGGCTGAACGGGTGTGACAAAGGGCTTAATGTGGCTTGCAGAGCCTCTTATTGCTACTGATTATGATTCTCAACAAGGAAAGATCCCATCTTGACTTGCAAAGCACAGGCGGAGTTTGCAGGGCTTGCAGAACAGAAAAGGCATCTTTTTTTTTACCTGTAATCATGGGAAGACGCGCATGTGCTGGAGGGAGCAGTATCACAGATGCACTAATAAATTCTCAGAACCTCCACAACGTACAACTAGAGTCACAGGATTGTGGTGTTGCTCCTCTCAGCCGCCCTTCTCCCTTGCTGTAGTGTTTGTAATCACCCAGGGTCCCAATGGGACAGATCTCACTGTAGATTGTAAGCCGCTCGTGGCAGGGACTCTAGACTAGCCTCTGTTATATTGGTGCAAATCCAGACTATCTCCAGTAGCCTCAATTGAGATACTCCAATGTGAGATCAGGATCTTTGTCTAGTGTGTTTGCACAATTCTAGCACTAGCTCAGTTGTAAGATTTGAAAAGAATTGTATTAATAACCCTTTTCATTCTAGCCACTGCCCTCCCCCGTATCCTCCACACACAAGCACGGCATTGGTACTTGAGGACCGCACCGTTTAAAACAATCACAATAATGACAAGATAAAACAGACTGAATTAAACCGTTCTCAAATACAATCTAGGAGGCAGATTCAAAACACCTCTGGAAAAGATGTGATTTCAAATGCAGTCAATGTTGCTGTTAGACAGCTACCGTGTAAGCTGCTTCCCAAATCCCTTAACTGCTGAAATGTTAATGTTTGGCAATTTCTGATGCTTATGACAGCAGAAATTGCTCCAGCCCCAATTACCCAATGTAGCTGGCTGCTCTTCCCACTTACAAAAAAAATAAAATAAAATAAAAAGCCAGAGTTTAACTGTATTGAATTAGGAACTGTCATACCTTTGCATACCCCAACTTCCATTGAAGTAAATTAAATGTTACTGTAATACAAATTAGAGAGGTCACAGCTGAGATCAGGGCCCCATTGTGCTGTTCACTATACCTGCGTATCACCCTGCCTCGGCGCTAGGGTGACCAGATGTTCCGATAAAATCGGGACTGTCCCTATATTTAACCCTTAGTCCCACGTCCCGATCAATGTACGACCGGGACGCCATTTGTCCCGATAATCAGGTAAGGAGGCGAGCAGGAGGGAGGCGCTAACTCCGTGGGTGCTCCAGGGTTGGAGCACTCACTGGGAAAAATTGCAGTCAAGCTCCCCCATCCTTGCCTCCTTCTCCCACCCCCCCCCAGCACGCCACGTCCCCGCTCCTCCCCCCTCCCAGCGCTTCCCGATGCCTAACAGCTGTTTGGTGGCGTTTAGCGCTTTCCAGGAGAGCGGGGAGAGGAGTGGGGGTGTGGCGTGCTCAGGGGAGGAGGTGGAGAAGAGGCAGGGCAGGGGCGGGGACTTGGGGGAAGGGGTGGAGGGAGGGCGGATGCTTTGGTGGGAAGAGGTGGGGGGTGGGCAAGCACCCACCAGCAGAGAGGAAGTCTGGGTGAGTGGCGGGTGGGGAGGGTGAAGACATGAGCAAGTGAGCGGCGAGCGGGGCGGTGAGGAGGCAAGTGGTGGGTGGGGACTGAGGCGCGACACAGCAAGCCAGTGGGGGTCTGGGGGTATGAGGAAGGGCGCAGTGGGGAGGGGGGCCAACGGGGGGGGGGGCGGGACCTGGGAGGAGTGGGGGTGGACTGTGAGTGGGGCTGACGGCACCCCAATGTGTCCCGATATTTTAGAGTTGTGATCTGGTCACCCTACTCAGCACAGGGAGATGGAATAGATGACCTGTTGAGGTCCCTTCCAGCCTGACATTATGCTGATTCTATACTAAGAGTCAGTCCCTGCACTAAAAAGCTTATAATCTATATAGACAGATCAGAAAATGGCAGTATTATTATCCCCATGTTACAGATGCAGAGCTGAGGCAGAGAATTTAAGTGACTTGCCCAAGGCCTCACAAGACGTTTGTGGCAGAGGTGAAAACTGATTCAGTCCAGTGTTTTAGTCACCCAATTATCCCTCCTGCTCTCAGTTACACTGCTGTGGCTACTGCTTAATGCTGCTGCCACACTAGGAGCGCTTTGCCAATATAGTACCTGGGCATAGCTAGCCCAGCCAACCTTTCCAAGTGTAGGTCTGCCTGAAACCCCAAAGTGTGAGGATTTGTGACCTTTCCAGAACTCTGTGTGTGTGTGTGTGTATGTGTGTTATTTGCTATTCTAATGCTGGATAGTCTTGTTATCCAGCTAAATGTCCAATCCCCTTTGTGAGCAAAATTTAAATACAATTGCTGAACCCCTCCTCGTAAATTACCAGCGTCCCCAAAACTGAAGATGGGTTCTCTACATTCTTTAAAAAAAAAACAGTTTATTTTGAAGTGATCCCTGCATTTTCAGCTGTCAAAAACATAAATAAAATAAAATAAAAATCCTTCCCAGGGCCATTTGAGATAAACCATGGTTCCCTATCTCTTTTCAGTGAAAACACCAACACTGCCCTTTCCCCCATCTTCCTTTGGTCTCTTCCTATTAGCCTTATCATTTCTAGAGCCTCCTTTGATATATAATCCCTTTATGTTGTGCAATGATAAATCAAAATAAAGTGCACCACTGAGTGATTTTATTGTTATTAAAAGGTCAGCTGTAAGAGGGTTGCATCCAGTCGCATTTCACAAAGAATTCATGGGAGGTGGATAAAAAAGGAGATGTCGTGGTTTTTGAATACATTTAAATGCTATGAAATTCTTACAGCAGAGATCCCAGCTCACTTCCTGCCTAGCTGCAGTCAGTTCTAAGCACCACCAAAGCCTTTAATTGGGATGAATCTCCTTCTCTTCTCTCATTTCTTTTTCCCCCTTCGCCACCCTCCTTCCCTCTGTTTTATTTTTCATGAAAAACATTTCTCTTGGGACAGGGGGACGTTGTGAAAATCTTTTGAATATTTGAAATTTTTCAAAAAGTTTTCACAAAAAAATTTCAAAATTGTTCTGTCGTTTTTGACCTGCTCCAGACATGATGCTCAGTGTTATAGTAGTTGTTCTGTTCTCCAAACCCACATGAGTCGTGGGGCACAGAAACCCCACAGCAGGCAGTGCCAAGTGGCCCATTAACACCTCCCCAGTCATAGGGAGGAGATGAAGGGGGAGGGAAAGTAGTGGGGAGGCGGGGCATCGTTAGTGGGTTATATATTGATATAATAAACCATACGTCCAATGTCTCTATTCAGTCCATGATTTTTAGTGTCTAGCAGAGTTATGAATTTAAGCTCCCAGGCTTGTCTTTTGAAAGTGTTGTGCAGGTTTCCTTTGAGGACGAGGACAGAGGTCAGACATAGAGCGATGGCGTTGTGAAAAGTGTTCACCCACAGGTGATGTGGTGTTTTAGTCTTTTATCATTTTCCTGCGTGCGTTCCCTTGAGAGCACAGTGATTGTCTCGTTTCATCCACTGAGTTGCTATTGGGGCATTGAATGCGCTGGATGGAGCACACCACATGTTGTCACAGGCATGTGTAGGACCCATGGATCTCAAAGGGTGTGTGGTGGTGGAGGGTGTTGATCATTGTAGGAGGGGAGATACGGCTGCAGGTTTTGCATCTGTTTTTTCTAGGAGGGTCTGGTGCTGCTTCGAGTTGGCAGGATAAGGGAGCAACAATAACAAAAGAGTATGTTTGCACAGACCAGTGGTATGTGCGATTCTCAGCCAGCAGTAGTGGTGAGCACAGCCAGCCCCTACCATTGTCAGACGGCCTGCTCACACCAGGTGTCAATTTAGAGCCTGATTTCAGGGGTGGGGAGCACCCACAGCTCCTATCAGGCCTCTAGCCCCAGGGGCAGCTTCACCAAAGTTAATGGAATGTACACCAGCTGAAGAGCTGCCCTCTACGATAGAATTTCAAAGCATCAAAAAGGTTGAGCTTCAAAGTCTGAACCATCCGAAACACTGGAGTTTGCAAGAGTGGAGGCTGCTCCTGCATTCTTTGTGCACCAAAGGACATCAAGGTTTAGACCAAGTTTTGGACCCCAATGGGTATCTGGTGACAATATGGGGAGTTTTGGATGACAAAGGAATGCATGGTCAGACCCTTGGGCTACCCATCTCGCAAAAAATCAGGCTCCCAAATGACATTTACAACAAGGCAATTTCCCAACTAGAACTGGGAAAGGCAAAGCGCAGCAAATAAGTAACAGGTACCATGAAAAACAAACAAAAAGGCTGCTCAGAACTTTCTCCATTTCAAACAAATGTTTGACAGAGTTTGGGGCAAAGATTCTGGTCACTTCTAATTGTAAAGAGAACCACTTACTCCACCCGCTAGTCTTTCTACTCTGGTGGCCCAGGGATATCACAGATGATCCAGTGCTGGGGCCACTGGCTGGGATTTTCAAAGGAGCCTAAGGGAGGTAGGTGCCTTTTGAAAATTCCCTTGATTATTACTATTATTATTATTAGATGGCCTTAAAAGGGATGAAGCTCACTCGAAGGATTGTTGAAAACCCAAGTGGCTTCTACAAAGAGTGTTAACATCATGCTCAATTATTGAATAAAATAACTGTATACATGAAGTTACCATAAACTTTCTTTCTTTAAACTACTTCATCAGATGCTCAGTCCCTAGTGAAGACAGCGATAGCCATACATCCTGCTGCATAGCTAAAATAAAGTATTGCGGACTTAAACTATTCAGACCGAATGTTCAGTTACCTCCATAACACCATGTCTTTAATAGCATTTTAATTGCCAGCACAGTGTATCCCATTGCCTCCCATGGATGGTCTTACGGTTAAGGCCTGGCACGAGGAGTAGAATTTGGGAGATCTGCAATTTATTCACAGCTCTACCACAAGCTTTCAGTGTGGCCTTGGGCAAGTCACTTAGCCTCTCTCTCTCTCATTTTCCCCATCCATCAGGAGGGTAATATAGTTTTCAGTATATATACACAACTATGTATTATCCCCCACACATTTCACAATGATTGTGATGACCAGTCTGATACAGGATTTCTGGAGAGGCCTACCTGACATTCTTTGGTGAACTAGCATGTAGATACCAGACCAAGTGGCTTATTGTAACCTTTATGCACCCTTGTGTCCTCTGCCAGTTGACATGACGAGGTCTGTGGATCACAACATACTTAAGTCCATTGCTGAAGCCAGGCCTATCAAAAGGAAAGAATAGGCGTTGTATTTTTTATTGGCTTTTCTGTGGCACTCAGGGTAGGACCTGAGACTCTCATAAAGAGAGCCTTACTCGGGTTCTTGCTGTGACAGCTGGAAACATTATATTCTTAAGGTCTGTGATTTGGCGCTGGTCACCACAGGTGAGAAACAGTTTTCTTCCAGGCGAGAGATGTTTATCTGTCTGTGTGGCTACAGGTAAATTGAGTGTTGTATGGTTCACAATTGGCCCCCGTTTGCAGTCTGAGCAAAATTGCCCCACTCTGCTCAGCACTGGTGAGTCTCAGTTGGAGCCTGTGTCCAATTCTGGGCACCAGACTCTAGGAAAGACAAATTGGAGAGAGGAAATTAAGAAGAAAAAAAAAGACCTCTGAGGAAAGATGTAAAAAACTGGACATGTTTAGTCTTGAGAAAAGAAGACTGTGGGGGCGGAGGAGGGCGGGGGGACCTGATAACAAATATGTTAAGGGATGTTATAAAGAGGGCTGTGAAAAATCATTCTCCGTGTCTACTGAAGGTAGGACAAGAAGTAATGGGCTTAATCTGCAGGTTAGATATTAGGAAACAAATTCGAACTATAAAGGTAGTTATGCTCTAGGCTTCCAAGGGAGGTTGTAGAATTCCTATCATTGGGGGTTTTTAAGAATGGGTTGGACAAATGCCTGTCAGGGTGGTGTAGTTTTACTGGTCCCGCTTCAGTGAAGGGGGCTGGACTTGATGATCTCCCGAGGCACCTTCCAACCCTACATTTATATGATTCTATGAAAATGGCAAATCAGTTAATCTTTCCACACTTTGGTTCCCCAATCATAAATAGGAATATTAATGCTTCCCTATGTCTGAGAGGCATGGAAAGTAACAAACATAAATGGAGCTTAGGTGCTCTCAGTTACTACGGAGATGGGGACCATATGAGGAGAGGGCTGTTACGTAAGTTGGACACTGCACTGGGCTCTCAATATTACACAGTAGAACTTTCAGGTACAAAGTCAGAACATTTCCAGCAAGTGCACTTACTAGGATCTCATGTACTTTGCGGAGCTGCCTCTCTCCCTCAGTTAGACTTAAGAAAAAGCCTTTTGTTTAAAGAGAAAAACAAATAAATGCATCCTCATGTCTCTCAGGGCATGTCTACACTTACCTCCGGAGCAATCGATCCAGCAGGGGTCGATTTATCGTGTCTAGGGAAGATGTGATAAATCGACCACCGAGTGCTCTCCTGTTGACTCCAGTACTCCACCAGAATGAGAAGTGTAGGCGGAGTCAACGGGGTAGCGTCAGCAGTCGACCTACCACAGTGAAGACACTACCGTAAGTAGCTCTAAGTACGTCAACTTCAGCTATGCTATTTTCGTAGCTGAAGTTGCGTAACTTAGACCAACTTAGCTGGCCCACCTCCCCCAGTGTAGATCCGGCCTCACTCTTCCTCTCTGCGAGCACTTGCCCCTCTGATATACAGAGGGATGGGCAATCACTCAAAAGAAGAAAAGACAGTTACCTTTTCTGTAACTGGTGTTCTTCGAGATGTGTTGCTCATGTCCATTCCACAATAGGTGTGCGTGCTCACCACTTGCATCGGTGCCGGAAGTTTTTTCCCTTAGCAGTACCCATAGGAAAGCGCCCCTAGTGACCCCTGGAGTGGCGCCGTCATGGCACAGTATAAGGGGCACTGCACGCTCCCTCACCTTCAGTTCTTTCTTGCCAGACAACTCCGACAGTGGGGAAGGAGGGTGGGATGTGGAATGGACATAAGCAACATATCCCGAAGAACACCAGTTACGGAAAAGGTAACTGTCTTTTCTTCTTCGAGTGATTGCTCATGTGCATTCCACAATAAGTGATTCCAAGCTATATCTGTTGGAAGTGGGTAGGAGTTCACAGAGACTCGGGACAGAGCACTGCCCTGCCGAACCTGGCGTCCTCCCTAGTCTGGGAGACGATCGCATAGTGCGAGGTGAACATGTGAACTGATGACCATGTGGCAGCCCTACAAGTGACCTGAATAGGGACGTGAGTCAGAAAGGCAGCCGACGAGGCTTGCGCCCTTGTTGAGTGCGCCCTCACAATCAGCAGTGGGGGAACTCCTGCCAGGTCATAACAAGTGTGGATACAGGAAGTGATCCAGTTGGAGAGTCGCTGAGTGGAGATCGGCCAACCCTTCATGCATTCGGCTGTGGCGATGAACTGCTGCGAAGACTTCCTGAATGTTTTCGTCCATTTCAGGTAAAAAGCCAGGGCCCGCCTCACATCTAGCATGTGGAGGTGGTGCTCCTCACTAGACGCGAGGGGCTTGGGACAGAGCACCAGCAGGAAAATGTGCTGGCCCATATGGTAGGCGGAGACCTCTTAGGGAGGAACGAAGGGTGTGGGCGGAGTTGGACCTTATCCTTATGAAACACCATGTACGGTTGGAGAAGGGGTGGATCCCTGGTACAAACTGGTAAGTCGTCCCCGGGTGTCCCATCAAAACTGGCACTTACCCGCCTGCTTGCCCTTGGAGCGCTCAAGCTGGGGCGCAGGTGAGACTGCTGCTGTGGGCGTTTCTTATAGTCCCTTGATTTGTTATAAGGGGGCTCATATCTGGAGTGGGTGGCCTGGCTGGGGGCCTGCTGTGGCTTGAACTTTGTCCTGGCCGGGGCTGGGACATAGAGAACAAGAGTCTTTAATGTCATGCGGGAGTCCTTGAGACCGCGTAACTCATGTCTGTTTGTTCCGTGAGCAGGGCCTTGCCATCGAAGGGGAAGTCCTGCAAGGAGCTCTGTGCCTCGCTGGACAACCCAGACAGCAGGAGCCGCAACACCCTTCTCATGGACACCGCAGAGGCCATCGTTCTTGCAGCCGTATCTACAGCATCCAAGGCTGCCTGAAGGGCCGCTCCGGCAGCAGCTGTGCCCTCCTCTACCAGGGCCTTATACTCCTTTCTATCACACTTCTGGAGGGAGTCCGCAAACTTTGGTAGTGAGCCCCACAAATTAAAGTCATATCTGCCCAGCAGGGCTTGGTAGTTTGCCACCCTCAGTTGGAAGCGCAAGGAAGAATGAATCTTTCTACCAAACAAGTCCAGCCTCCCCGAGTCCTTATTCTTAGGGATAGGAGTGGGTTGGCCCTAATGATCATTATGGTTGACCACCTCAACCACTAGGGAGTTGGGGGCGGAGTGGGTATATAGATATTCGTGTCCCTTGATGGGCACAAAATACTTTTGTTCAGCCCTCTTGGAGATGGCGGGCAAGGAAGCTGGGTTCTGCCATAGGGCATTTGAAATCTTCGCCACCCCTTCGTGAAGGGGGAGAGCCACCCTGGCCGGCGCAGTAGCCAAGAGGACATAAAAGAGGGAGTACGAAGGCTCCTCCACCTCTTCAGCCTGCAGGTTGAGCCTCGAGGCCATCCTTTTCAAAAGTTCTTGGTGGGCTTTTGTGTCCTCTTGGAGGACAAGAGGAGGAGGTGCCGTGATCGCCTCATCGGGGGAGGATGAGGATGGGGGCGCGGTGCTCTGCATCCCCACTGGTGCTGCAGTTCCCAGCGCTTGGTCCCCATCTGAGTGCGGGGCTGGGGAAGAGCGCTTCGCTGCCCCTTCCTGGGGAGTTGAGAGAGGGAGGTCAACGGTCTGTCCAAGGCTCCAGCCACTGAGCGAGCCACCACCGTGGACTGTGTCGGGGCCCACGGGGCCCACTGGTACCAGGGCGCTGGCCAGGCACTGTAACTGCTGTGGCACCATCAAAGCAGGCTGCCCAGCTGGATTCGCTTGGCTCACCGACTGTCGACTTCAAAGGGAGGCCGGGCTGGCATACGACTGACCGGTATCCCGGGATGGGGACAAGTGATGGTGTCACGAGCAGTGCCGAGCTTGAGACCATGATCCTGGTGTAAAGGAGCAGGAGTACCGTCTATAACGGCTGCTCTGCGAACGGCTCCATCGGGCGGATCCACAACGGCCAGTTGCCAGTGATGTACACCTGGGGCTGCAGGAGCTGTGCCGTGTCAGGGACCTCGACCTGGACGAAGAGCGTGAGCGGCATCTACATCGGTACCACAAGGGGCTATGATGGCTTCTTGGAGTTGGCAATCTCTGGTGCCATCTGTCCCAGTCCCGGCGGAGCACGCTCTGACCACGAGGCCCGTGCTCCCTCTGCCTGGTGGGGGTTGACAGAGACCGGTGCGGGCTGTGAGCGGGATGGTCACTGTGCAGTGAACGGCATCGGGAACCTTCCCTCAACCATGAGCAGTACTGTCCAGGCGGCAACTGTGGAGGTCTGAGCGCCGGCTTGCCTCTGGACCGGGGAGCCACTGGGGTTGGTGCAGCCGGTACCAATAGAGACATCATGTCTCGAGCTGCCTGCAGGGCCTCCGGTGTGGAGGACTGGCATCCGGGGAGGTCAGCTCGGAGTGGGCTAGGCTATTCCGCTCAACTTGAGCTGGAGGCCACGAGATTGATGGGGATCGAGAGCTGCCCAATGCGGGTCTAGTCTTGCCCCCAGCCTTGCCCTGGTGCCTTGACGGAGAAGACCTCTTCTTTATCTTTTTAGAGTGTCCCATGTACGGGGAGCGGTACCAGCTGGTGGAAGGCACCACCGGGTCACCGTGCTCGAATGTCGCAGCGGTGTCGGGGTCAGGGTTGACTCCATCAATATGGCTCAGAACCGTATGTCCTGCTCCTTCTTGGTCTGAGGTTTAAAAGATCTGCAAATTTTGCAGTGGTCGCTGAGGTGGGTTTCCCCGAGACAGCGTAAACAGTCAGTGTGCAGATCACTTAGAGGCATAGGCTGTTTACAAGTGTCACACGACTTAAAGCCCGGGGCGCTAAGGGAAAAAACTTCTGGCACCAGTGCATGTGGTGAGCATGCACACCTATTGTGGAATGCACATAAGCAATCACTGAAAGAAGAAATATCTAAGAGCCTCTTAGGCCTTGTCTACACTAACCATGTAAATCAATTTAAATTACATTAGTCAAGTTACGTAAGCATGTCACTTAAGTTGACGTAACTTATAGCGGTGTTTACACCGCGCTATATCGATGGGAGATGCTTTCCTGTCAACATAGTGTCCGCTTTTCAGGGAGGTGGAGTACTGAAGTTGACATAAGAGCGCTCTCCGATCAACTTATCGCGTCTTCTCCAGACCCACTAAATCAATGCCTGCTGCATCGATCGCAGCACCACCGATTTAGCCCGTAAAGACAAGCCCTTATTCAAATACTGGCATTGCATCACTTTGCTGAGAGTCAATAAACATGGAACTTCAAGGTGCCTTTTTATTACAAAGTAGAACGGCACTTGAAGGATACACTCTTAACTCGAGAGCAGGTGCCTTGTAATCAATTGGGTCCCATAGGTTGTAAATCAGGACATAGTTATTTTCATCATAGCAGATATAGGGGCTAAATTCTGCTTTCTGCTTTGATTCTTACACACACAAGTGCTGGGCTCTAGTCTTACCTTTACAATGTCAACTGAAGATTAGAGACTTTTATGACAATAGAGATTGCTTTGTGAGAGCCTGAGGTTTGCCAAGTCTAAGACAGCAATAGCCTTTGTAACCTAGTGGAAGCTGTTCCAAACAGATTGTGCATTTTTGCCAACTACCCAGCAGCAAGCTCCCAGCAAGAAACTTGGAAAGGTGATACACGGAGCATAGATAAAAGACATAATATGCCAAAAAAGTCTTGTTTATGGTGTCAGAAAGCTCTTGTATGTGTGTGTGTGTCTACAGAGATGTACTTATTATCAGTTTCCCACATATCATTTTATACTTTCCAGCATATTTCAATTTTATATTGTATGATATAAAAATATGGACTTTCTGTACACTGTGTTACACAAATGATTGGAAATTTCCAGCTGGAAAGCTTGTCATATGCACTATATAATACAATGGAACCACCTGGTCTTTAAAAAAAACCCACAACTCTATATTTCAAAAAGAAAAGAAAAAAGAAAAAACCCTTGTCAGATGCAATCTGTTTTCCTGGAATAGTCTGGGTGTAAAAAGTAGCTCTAACAACCTTGCAGTGTATGAACAGAAAATACATGAGCTGTTAGCTCCTGCTAAATTGTAATGGAATTCCACTATCATTATGTATCAGAACCAAGTGTATGTAATGGGCTGGATTCAACCGGTGCAACTGCCTGGGTCTTCAGAAAATCTTGAAGACCCATGTTTGTATTGCCAGACCCCAATGGGGGGCAGGGTGGGAGGGGAGGTAGCAGACACTCGGGTGGGCAGCAAATTCTTCCCAACTTCTGCACATGATGCAGCACCCTCTCTCTTGGCCCTGAAGACAGCCACCTACTGGAGATTTGATTCGTCGTAAGTAAGCAGCTGAAGAGCAGGAAAAGGAGTCTTGTTTGTTCTTCTTCAGGAAACGAAGGTACTTCTGCATTTTGTAATGGTAACGAGATACTAGACTAATGAACCATGGCCATGTACCTCCCCCCCATTGCAGTTCTGCTGTAGGAATAGAACCAGGGACCTTCACAGCAAAAACACAGACCTTGCGTTAAAGCTAATGCCATTAGCTAGCAGTAAGTTGCAGACTGTCACAGCTAGGGCCAGATGCCAGTAGGAGACATTAAGTAAATGTATTATGCTAGGGTGCTGATAGCTATAGGTATGTAAATGATGACGATGATGGCTAAACAAACTGGTTCAGATAATATAAGCAATCCCCAGGTACCTACTCCTGAACTATCACCCATTCTTAGAACAAAACCCTTTCAGAGGTTCTTGTCCCAATAAGTGCCTTTTATGCCCTGTGATCTTGTTACCGCGGTTCTAAAAACCCAAAGCGCTTGGTAGCGATTAGTCTTGGTGAGGTGATGGCAGGAAATAAATCCACAGAGACAGGGCCATCCAACCGATGGGTGGCTGGCACAAACAGTACAATACAAGAGTGCATTCACTTAAAGCTGCACTTTATTCTAGTCTCAGGCACTTACACATGTCCGCAACAGATTAGTTAAACACCCCAAAAATCAATAATTACCAAAGTCTGGAGCAGTCTTCAAGCGGTAGAATAACAGCTGTTCGATTGGCCCGTCTTTCAGCTGCCATTGTGGGCCCTAAGCTGTGTCCATGAAGTGCCACTGAAGAGTCCACCTATCCCATACTTTCTCTCCTTATTTATTGGGTTAGTGTAACATAACATGTCAATAAAAAAAATAAGCAAACAATTTCAAAGCTTAAGCGAGAAGTTTCCGCAAACCATTAATTAGACAGAGGTGTTTTTGCACAGCCCGCATGATTTGAGGACCCCGACAAACACATCCCAAAGGGCAGATATAGATAAGATTCCCATTTTCTCAAAACACATATCTAAGCTATTTCAACAGAGGATGGACAGAGGATCGGCTCCCCCCTTGACTCCCCTCCCCTCCCACGCCTGGCTTCTTGCTTAGATATGCTAAGGCCGTTGCAGAGGCCTGCTAAGACCTACTGATTAAGCTACTGATGGCCATGAGCGTGATAATCAATTTTCCAATTATCAGTAGTGGTCCAGGCATTTTGTTGGTCTGCCAAAATCTCCCCATACAACCTGAATGGGAAGCATCAAATATGGCAAAAAATTCTCTCTGAATTTCTGATTGTGAAAGGATTGCACACAGAAGATGGAAATGGGGGAGCTGGGCCTATCCATTAAACTCCTAAAGACCTAAGTGGATGCCGGCCAGCCACTTGCCCTCAGAAAGTGAATGGGGGAAAGGATATACCACCTCACCCCTTGGATGGACCAGAGGGAGGGATGGCCGCTTAGTCAGTAGGGATGGGCCAATAGCATAGTGCTCTGATTCAGATGATCTCCTGATCTGGGGCTCCTCAGGTTTATGTAATACTTAGATGTTATTCTGTTTTTCCCAGCCCCCTCCTGTTATCCTGGAATTTGACATTCCTGCATGTACCCCAGAACTTGACAGTACTGCAGTCAGCCATTTTGTATGTTTAGCCACTGCCAGCTGAAAACCAAACATCACATAGCTAGGAATAATCTTAGGCATTTGTGAGACAAGGTCAGACAGGTGCATACTTGCAGTTTGTTAATCAGAATGGGAGAGTGGGACAGAAAGTTATGGAAGAGAGTGAGTGAATATTGACCTTGGTTTTAGGTGCTCCTGATATATTGTTGTTATGGCTAAGAATACTAGAAATGCTTTGCGATAATGAGTAGTTTGTTGAAATTAGAAGACTGAATGACCCAGTAGAGATTATTATGCTGACCCACTTGGAGTCACTACAGGTTAGGTCTTTTGTTAGCGTTAGCTGTAAAAGTAAATACCTCGGAACAGTCTGAGGGAGCTTTTCTTCAGGAAAGGAGCTGACATTTAAATTCCCCTTCATGTGGATGGAAAGAGGGCCCTTGGAAGCCCGGCTGGTGATCACTCGAAACCATCTCAGACTGTGGGTAACTATATCTGGGATGTCCTAAACCGTGTGTGCGTGTGTGTGTGTGTGTGTGCGCGCGCGCTTAATATCTAATAAATAGTAGTTTTAGATAAGAGCACGCTTTCTTGTGTCAATCATTTATCAGACAGAATTGCTGTGTTCCCATTGATTTATTCCTGACACCGCCTGCAGAGAATCAGTTACATGACCACTGCTTTGAATTCTGAAAACCCCAGGTAACATTCCCAGGTCCTCTTCTACTATATTCCCCTCTCCCTCTCCCCAAGATTTGCCAATCCCTGCCCCCTCAGCAGGCTCATTGTCACACACAACTTTACCAGATGGCCAGAACTGTTTCATTCCAATCAGTCAGGAGCTTCTCCTTTTCCTGCACTCTTCACATGGTGCTGTGCAGTTTCTTTCTTTCCAGCAGCCATCTTCAATGACTTGACGTATTGCCTAAGATAGTTGGTGTCTTCAGCTGGTGGTGCTAGTCCTGTTGGTTGAGGGCTTCTACTGGACACAGTCAAGGGCCATGGGTGTCTGATACATCTTTAAAGGATCAGCAGAAACTCTTGATTCCACTGAGTAGGAGGTTATGTTAACTCGCTTGTGCCTCCCAGCTGGGTAAGATGGTAATGCACAGAAGGACTCCAAATGTCCTGGGGCTGGTGACTCAGTGTTGTCAATGAAGGGTCCTCAACTTGTGCACTGGTGCAGCAGAGCCTGATGCTGTTGGTCTTTAAAGCATGGGGCAAGACGTCTCTGTTTTCTCAGCTATGTGCTTGAGACGCTGATTCAAAGGAGGAGGGATTGATTTTTGGGGGGATGAGGGATGTTCTTTCCCCCCATTTTTACATACAAAAAAAAATGACAATATACAAAATCACCAGGCAGAATGCTGTCTGAGGTGGAGAAGAGGGACGGATCATAATGAACGTCCACCCTCATATTATTTTTCTTTGTGGTACTGGCTAAAACCAGAGGACATGGTCTGGCCTAGTTTTAATTGAATGGGTTGGCAGGATGCGACACTGACATCCCTTCCAGGGGATTTCCCATAGGAGGGATGCAGGACACTTAATGTGATGATTAGACTCTAAAGTCACAAGTAGAAGGATTTGTCAAGCTCGGTGTACACTGTGTATCTGTTCCGCTCCAGCCTAGTGCTTTAGGAGGAGGAGACAGGGCAAGCAGCAGTTATTTAGATTCCTGCAATCATTCCTTCACAGACAGCATGTAAGGCTGGGGGCAGGGGATTTCATTTCTAGGAAGACTAAACTGCTTTCATTAGATGATGGGCTAATTTGCAACCTTTGTGTGATGCAGCCTTATTTGCACTGCATTCTCATTTCATTTATGGGGACCACGAGCTCTCAGCCACTTTGGGGAACTCTCTAAATTTGCCTTTCATTAGGTATTAATGAAGTGTTAATAGCTCACAAAAGCCATTTTTGAGCAAACACCATGTGTGATTTGAGCACTCAGCCCATGTGCTACATTAATACAGGATTAGCAGGGATGCAACATATCCTGCTTTAATACTAATTTTATTCTCCCATTATTTACCTAGCTTGCATGTAGTGTAATGGCCTCCGGAAGGGCCTGTGTCATCTCTCCAACAGGCTGAACTGCTGTATCTTAAGGACTGATCACTTTGATATCAATCTCTTTTGAGGAGTGACTGGGGTGGGATGACCTGCTTCATTATGGTTTACTGCTTAAAGGCATATTAAGACAAACATACACTCCTTTGTTCACGACAGGTCTGTTTGACCAGTTTGGTGCTTCATGAGACTACACATGTATTTTTAACATCATGCAGGGGAGGACATGCTGCTACACACATTTTACCATAATATTACTGAACAGCAAATGCCTCACAAGGCATACTTTGTAGAAAGATTATTGCAACAGCGTGTAGCGTGTGAATACAGAGGTGCATTCTGCCAGTGATCCTCCTTCCTTTAACCTGTCCTCCCATTCAAGTGATGCAATGCTAAACCATTCCCCCCCCAGATGATGATATGCTCCTTAGGAGGAAAGGCTGCAGGTTCAAAGCAAAACCTCTCTTGGCTTGATGGGCTTCAGTTCCTAGTTTTCAAAGGCAGGGTGCTTTAATAGCAAATCCAAATGCCACATTAGGATGTTCAAATCAACACAGGTGAATCAAGTGGGTATTTCAAGTCAAATTCTTCCCTGGTGTACTTTGGTTTAAGTCAGGGGAGTGCCCCAACAATGATCTTTCTCGGCTAGATGGTTGTATGAGCATCCAAATGCTGGATTTGGACATCCTGTTAAGAAGTCACTTGAAAACCAGGATCTTCACATTAAGTAAGTTTTTCCTCCCATTTCTCAGAGTTTCTTCCTTCTGTAAATATACTAAAAGGAAAGTGGAAATGCTCATTTTCCTTCACAAAGCCAAGAGGAAAGTTTGAAATCCAGCTGAAACTCCAGATCAAATTCACACCTGGTGTGAACAGGTACACATTTACTGGAACTGCTGAAGTTAATGAGAGTGGTGTCCACTTATACGTGATCTGAAATGAGGCCTCTACTTTTCTAAAACTGTCTTCCTAGTAATTGCAGTTTATATTATAGATTAGATTGACTACATTTTGGACAGTCTTTGGCTTTACTGGACATACTGGGTTACATTGAAAACAAGTTTCCCACTCAGCCTGAAGTAGAAATACTGTCTTGTGATTGGAACTGGGATTCAAGACTTCTGGGTGCTTTATTCATCTCTGCCACTAACTAATCTGTGATCTTAAGAAAGTCACTTCACCTCTACGTGCCTCAGTTACCCCAACTATAAAATGCGGGTGGCACTCTCTACCCCCAGGCAATTAATATTTATAAAATACTTGGTGATCCTTGGGTGGAAGATGCAGTACAGTGGCAAAGTATAAGTGATTGTATCACCCTTGCTTCTATGAGTTTGTCAACTGTAAGTTTACTTTGTATTAATTCCCTTTAACGGTAAAAATAAGCCCCTTTCAATCTGTACCAGGTGTTATCTCTAATGGGGGTAGATTTATAAAGGAAATACCATGAGCAACTTAATCACAGCAGTTGCAAAACTCCCATAATCCTTTGCTTAGCCATGACCCTCCATGGGATGTTAACCTGGCCCTAGACTGTCTGCATAAGGCTGAGGAATGGAATTGCTCGTTAAGGAGCCTTTTCTGTCAGACTTGTCACACTCCAGCTTTCAGTTCAGGCCTGGAGGGTTTCCAAGCTCAGACTGATTGGGGCTGATGAAACATGGTTATGTAAAAATCCTGGAGGATATGAGCATCTCCTGGCTAGAAGAGAGCAACTTAGCACCATGTGACCCCTTTCATGCCATACAGTTAGAGGCGCAACTCAAAGGGGCTGTGCAGTCCCACTCGTTTACAACATTTCGCTAAGGACGTTGGCTCTAATGAGCTGACCATAGAATTGTTTTGTATCAAGAAAACCCTTTAGGTAACAGAACATTTTCTGAACGCAAGGTTAAAAATTCCAAGTTATGATTTGAGAGACAGGCCCAAACCAAACCCGCTGAATTTTGTGGTATGTTCAAACGTCCAAACTCAGACCCGTATTTTGCAAATGACTATTCTTGTTTTTTGGGTGGGTTTTTTCGAATAATGGGTTGAACCAACTGACCAGAGCCTCACACATATTTGTAATGGGGAGAGTAATTAATCATTGGCGCAAATCACCAAGGAATGTGGTGCATTCGCTATAGCTTAGTTTGTAAATTTAGATTGGATCTCTTCCGAAAAGACGGAGTAAAATTTTCAAAAGCGCCCGAGTCCAAGTGTCAAAAGTTACTTAGGCGCCTAAGTCTCATTGACTGTAATTGAGATGCTCCTAAGTGCCTAAATCTCTTTTGAAAATGGGACATAGAGTCCTCAGTCGCTTAGGCATGCTTGAAAATGCTGCCAGTGTTCTACTGCAACCACGAATTATTGGGCTAGATGCAAGAATGACCAGTTGAAGTTCTCTGGCATGTGCTATGCAGGAGCTCAGTCTAGATGATCATAATAGTCCCTTCTGGCCTTAGGAGTCAACTTGAACTTTATATTATAAATAAATAAACCAATATTGCGAACCTACTGCAATGTAATGGCACTGGAGTAGGTTAGCAAAGCTGTATAAGGCTGCCGGGTGTCAGCGCTATCCAAACATTGACTCAGTCACTGACGTCATGCCTCTGAATTTGCACTTGCTGTGTAAGGTCACTGCAAGTGCTGCTCTGTACTGAAAAATGACTCTGTAAAATTGACTTTACACAGATGTTTGCCCTGTGCACATTCAGAGGCATAGCTGCTCAGACCAGTGACTAAGTCAAGGTTTGTATAAATCTGACCCCCCCCAGTGATCTTACACACTTCGGGAAAGTGAGCTGTATTCTAATTTGGTTTGCCTATCGTCTAGACACCTAGTAAACAGGGTCCAACTGCAGAAGCTTTATTGTTGGTAATGATGGATGGGACAGAACACTCCCATCTTAGTTACTTCACTGGCTCCCAAAGCCCTAGTATTTTGGGGCAGGGAGAACCATCTGTTTGTTCTGTGTTTGTACAGCGCCGAGCACAATGGGGTCGTGGTCCATGACCAGAGCTCCTAGGGACTATCACAATACAAAAAGAGACACCCCCCCAAGCACCTCACCAACATTACTGCGTTAACCCTCACAGCACCTTGTGAGGTAGGTAAGTTTTCCCCTGGGTTATTATCCCTGTTGTACAGATGGAGAATTGGGGGCAGTGTGACTAAGGCCTCGCATTTCAAAGGTTTTTAGGCACCTGCAATCAATGGAAGCTAGGGACCAGCTCCCCAAAGGGATTTAGGTGCCCAACTGCCAGTTTAGGCACCTAAATCCAAACTTTAGCTTAGCTTGCTTACGTGTCGGAAAATGCTGTAAGCATCAAAACGCCCACAGTGCCCAGGTTTCTGCTGGTGGTCGTGCGCCAAGCCACTTTAGTGTTGATGCCTGGCACCTAGCGCATGCCTAAACCAGGGGAGGGTTCTCAGACTAGGCATTCGCCCATCTAGCTTGTCGGAGGGGCCCATGGGGGGGGGGGGGGGCGGAAGGCGGAGAAGAGCAGGCCGGGCTGGGCAGGATTTTTAATGGCACGCTTGCCACAGGGAAATAAGCACAAGAAAGCAGGAAAATGAGTGAAAGCAGTGATGCGATTGCGAAGTTGGAGCTTTTTAGGCTGCAGGGTGCAGAAAAGGAGAGGGAGCACCAGAGATTATTGCAACTGAAAGAACTGGAGATAAAAGAAAAAGAGAGAGAGAGAGAGAGAGAGAAGAAAAAGAGAGAGAGAAGAAAGAAAAAGAGAGAGAAAGCACCAGCTGGACCTGCTAGAGAAGCAGAACCAGAAGCCCCCGACCCCAACGACTCCCTTCACTCCAAAAATCCACAAATGGGAACACTCATGTCCTGCATACAGTGAGGAAGATGATATTGCTGAATATCTGACTACCTTTGAAAGGCTGTGTGTAATATATGAAATCCCTGATGATTAAAAGAGTTCCTACCCTGATTGCGAAATTAACTGGTAAAGCTCGAAATGTATTCAATAGAATGCCTATTGAAGATGCTTTAGACCAGGGGTCAGCAACCTATGGCATGCGTGCCATTAAAAATCCTGCCCAGCCCGGCCCGCTCTTCTCCGCCCTCCACTCTCCCCCCCGCCTGCGGGGGCAGGGGGCAGAAGCACAGGCGTGCGCACGGTGCATGCCCAGGCACACCCTAATGCAGGGGTGGGCAAATGGCCCCACTCTCCCGGCACGCAAGCCGTGGGGTCCGCGCTCTCGGCCGAGCACAGCAAGTCGCCGGTCCCTGCCCCCCTCCCCTGGAGCCATACCGCCACGCGTGCAGCACTCTGAGGGGTGGGGCTGCCTGCTCCTGCAGGGCAGTGTGTCTGGCTCTGCATGGAGCAGAACATGCTGCTAGGAGCCTCATGGTAAGGGGGCCAGGAGGGTTGGATAAGGGGTGGGGGCAGTCAGGGGACAGGGAGGGGGTAGTGTCCTAGGGGGGCAGTCAGGGGACAAGGAGCAGGAAAACTTAGATAGGGGGTGGGGTCCTGGGGGGCAGTTAGGGGCAGGGGTCCCAGGAGGGGTTAGTCAGGGGACAAGGAGCTGGGGAGGGTTGGGAGTTCTGAGGGGGGCAGTCAGGGGGTGGGAAGTAGGAGGGAGTAGATGGGGGCAGGGTGGGGGCAGGGCTAGGGCATGGCAGGGGCGAGGCTAGGGCAGGGCTCCCTGGGTGCACACCCTAATGAAATGTGCTGCGTACGCCTATGGGCAGAAGCTTGGTCCTGCCGTCTCCCCTTCTTCTTCCCATAGTGTGCTGGGTTCCTGCCCCTCCTCCGCTTCTCCGTCCCTCCCTCCCTGCCAGCCGATCAGCTGATGGCCCTTGTGAGGGAGGGGGTTGGGAAAGAGCAGAGTCAGCGTGCTCACTGCTCCAGGCGGAGGCAGAGAAGAAGTGAGGGCAGGGCCTTGGGGAAGAGGTGAGTGGGTGCAATAGGGGCATATCCCCTCCAGCCCCCTGCCCTGACCCCCCCACACACACACACCCCAGCCTTCTGCCCTGATCCCCCCTCACACACACCCAGCCCTCTGCCCTGAGCCCTGACCCCCTCTCACATACACCCAGCCCTCTGCCCTGAGGCCCGCAGCCCTGCACACTCCCCAGGCCCCTGCCCTGAGCCCTGTACCCCCCTCATACATACCCAGCCCTCTGCTTGACTCCTTCAAACCCCCCCTACAACCCCCAGCCCTAACTCTGGCACCCCCACACATACCCAACCCCCCCTGCCCTGACACCTGCACCCCCTCACATGCCCCCAGCCCTCTGCCCTGACTCTTGCACCCCCCCCACATCCCCACCCCCACCCTGAGCACCAAACAGGAACTCCTGCACACCCTCCCCTCACATTCCCACCTGCACCCCTCGCACCAAATGGGCGCTGCCTAGGTAAGTGCCCCACACCCAAACCTCCTGCCCCAACCCTGAGCCCTCTCCCTCATTCTAGCTCCTGGCCAGACCCTTCACCCCCAGCCCTGTGCTCAGTGCACTCCCACCCTCAGCTCAGTGCAGAGAGAAGAAGAGAATGGGCCAGAACCAGGGAGAAGGTAGGTACCCACTGTATGTGGGCAGGGCCGGGACCCCAGATCGGCAGCGGGCTGAGCGGGTCCAGCAGCCGGGATCCTGGCTGGCAGGAGCCGGCAGATGGAACCCCTGAGCGGCAGTGGGCTGAGCCGCTCAGCCCACTGCCGGTCTGGGGTCCTGGCTACCAGCCCTGCACAGCCCACTGCTGGTCTGGGGTTCTGGCTGCCGGACCCTTGCCAGCGGGGGTCCCGGCTGCAGGCCCCGCTCAGCCCGCTGCCAACCTAGGTGAACAGAACCCCAGACTAGCAGCGGGCTGAGCGGGCCGGCAGCATAAGATCAATATTTTAATTTAATTTTAAATGAAGCTTCTTAAACATTTTTAAAACCTTGTTTATTTTACAGTACAACACTAGTTTAGTTATATAATATAGACTTATAGAGAGAGACCTTCTAAAAAACATTAAAATGTATTATCGGCACGCGAAACCTGAAATTAAAGTGAATAAATGAAGACTCAGCACACCACTTCTGAAAGGTTGCCGACCCCTGCTTTAGACTATTGTAAATTTAAAGATATTGTTTTGCGAAATTTTCAGATTACCCCTGAAACCGCCATCGCTTCATTCTTCGGTGGCAATTCGGCGGCTGGTCCTTCCCTCCGAGAGGGTCTGAGGGACCCGCTGCCGAATTGCCGCCGAAGAGCTGTATGTGCTGCCCCTTTCCGTTCGCCACCCCAAGCACCTGCTTGCTGCGCTGGTGCCTGGAGCCGACCCTGCTTTGAACAGGCCACAGAAAGAGGGGTTCAAAACTGGTGGAAAGGGAAGATCCCATTTTGCCTGGGGAAGAGAGAAGAGAGTTGGGAGCCTAAACGTTCTCTTACCCCAAAACAGCCCTCTACTGCTGACCCTCGTCCCAAATATCCTGTAAAAGCAGAAGAGCCCAAAAGGTGCTATCCGTGTAATTCCACTGATCACCTGAGGAATAAATGCCCTGTGCTAGGAGGAAGCAGACAATCAATAGCTCATATTAGTTCTGCTGTCCTCAACACGGAACCCCCCCAGGCAATTGAAACCTATCATATTGGTTTTGTGAGATTAGCCTCTGCAGAGTCAGACATGGATCATGTGAAAGTTGTCCAAATTAATGGCAGGGAGTACTTGGGGCAGAAGGCTACAGGGGCCCAGAATTCTCTGGTTAAGCAGAGTGTGGTCCCAAAGGCCAGTATGTTGCCTGGCCAAATGGCAGAGATTGTGGAGGTGGGCAAAAGCAGATGCCTCGTACCACTAGCTAAAATCCATGTGGTGTGGGAAAGTTTGGAAAGTGTTTTGACTGTGGGGGTAATAGAACACCTCCTATTTGACCTGCTCCTTGGTAATGAGTTTTTCCATGTAGCTCAGGTTTAAGTATTAGCCTGCAGCAGGAGGGAGTTTTATGCTGGGACCCCCCCACGGCAAAAGATTGTGCCTGGGACCGGAGATATTGGCTAGTGTCATTCGTGTGCACAATCCAAGCAGCTACATGCCAGAGGCTGTGCGTGAACAGCCCAGGAGTGGGGGTTCTCACAGCAGAGTAGGGTAAGGCTGACTCCCAGAGTCAAGGATTGGAGTGACCTAGTAGATCACTGGCCCAGATACACCAGGGGAATGTCACATTGTGATTCTGGGCAACGTGCAGGCCATAGAGCAGGGGTTTTCAAACTTTTGGTTGCGGCTCCGCAGGGTTAGCCACTGGCGGACCGGAGACGCTTTGTTTACCGGCGGCATCTGCAGGCATGGCTGATTGCAGCTCTCAGTGGCCACAGTTCGCTTTTCCTGGCCAATGGGAGCTGTGGGAAGCAGCATGGGCTGGGCCACCACTTCCCACAGCTCCCATTGGCCGGGAACGTTGAACCACAGCCACTCAGAGCTGCGATTAGCCGTACCTGTGGACGCTGCAGGTAAACAAAGCGTCTCCGGGCCACCGGCGGCTAACACTGACATAGAGGATGGTTATAGCTGCCTACTGTGTCCTGTATAATAGCTGTGAGGCAAAGGGGGAAAATTTTCTGCTGGGGTGGCAGGCGGAAGTGGTGCGGCTGTCTGCTGAATTTGAACAGCCAAACATAAGGGCTATAAAAGCTCAACGCAGAACTATATGGTTCAGGAAGGCTTTGAAAGACCATTTTAACAGTGTGCTGGAGTCGTGTGTCTGCTTCCTGGTCCTGCTCTTTTGCAACCTGGTATGAATCTTGCAGTGAGTGCTGTGTGTGTAGGAATATTACATTGCCAATGCACCTATTAGTATTGTCTGAGAATGAGGCCATAGATTCTGTGATAAAATGAAGTAACAAGGAATTGGTGGGGATCAGACCTGCTCAGCACCAGCTAGCATTTCCAAAAAAGAGAATTTTATTCTGTAACGTGAATCAGGAAAATAAACCGGCTTATAGGTCTTTGTAAAAGCGGCAGGTCCGTGGCTCTGCCCCAGCGCTATTGATAGCCTCCCTGGCCTTCTGGTACGCCAGCCGCAGCCACTTGGCTTGCACGTGGCACTGCTGCTGGTGCCTGTCGTACCCCTTCGCCTGCAGCCCGAGCAATCTGTGCAAAGACGTCGATGTTTCTAATGCTGGTCTGCAGCTGGGCCTGCACAGCCTCTTCTCCCACAGGCCCAGGAGATCCAATACCTCCCACGTACTCCAGGCAGGGGTGTGGCTGCAGTGTGCAGCCGCCATGGTCAGCCGGGCAGTGGCACACAATAACGGAGCGCGGCTAAGTGTGCTCACCAAGCCAAGAAATCAAGAAAAGGAATTTCAAAAATTCCTGGGGCTTTAAAGGGGGATGGGCAGCTTCCTATCTGCCTCACCCCTGGGCAGCGGAGTTCACAAGGGTGAGCAGAGCGGTCAGGGTGGGGCATTGTGGGACAGCTCCTGGAGGCCAGTAACAGTCGATGTAAGTAATGCAGTGGTGTTATTAAGTCGCTGTAGCAGGGCAGTTACGTTGGTGGGAGAGATGTTTAAGCATAGCTATATCCACAGCAGGGGCAACATAAGCTGCCTTGCGTCAACCAAACTGAGGCGTGGAGACCAGACCTAATTCAGGAGCGTGGATTCCACTAGGCAGCAGGGAACCTAAATGTGAGGCATTATAATGCTAAGTCTAAGGCCTCTTGGTGGTTCTAGCCCCAGGTGCCTTAATACCTTTGAGGCGCAGGGACAAAGTGACTTACCCAAGGTCACACATGGTGGAACAGTCTGCTATGCCCCAGGCTGGCCCCCCGATCCACTGGAGCCAACTTGTCTCTTGGCTTCGCTGTCAGATTCCAGGCTGACTGATTTTACAAACCTAAACAAATCCCATCCCCATGCTAGGTGGGAACTGGCTAGGACTGACCTGGTGTCCCTGAGCAAAAACAAGGCTGAAATTCATGTGTAAAGCACCACGTCTCAGAGCAGCCAACGTCAGGGCCAAATCAGTTTGCAGATGTTCTTTGAAAAAAAAATCCTTCAGCAATAAGAGAGCTTGAACATGCGTGTGAATGATCCACTTGGCAGCTACCTCGTTACAAATGGTGCTCATGCAACAGCTAAAACGCACGCTAATATAATTACTTCTTCATGGACCTGTTCTCTCAATTGTTCACCATTTAAGCAATACGCTGGATTTGTAGAAGGGTGCTAATCTTCTAATGTCATTTATACAAATGAATAGCACAGAAGAGTGACTAATCTAAAACATACCAGTGGGCCTGTCCAGTCCCAGCGCATGGCTAAGCCCAGGTGCGTCAAAGGGCCACTGCTGACCGACTCTTCAAAGTCGCTCACTTTCCTATTTGCATCACTGCCCCTGTCAAAGTGTCCCTCTTCGGGGCCAATTGTTTGGGTGCCTGAGGGGAGCTGAGTGATTCTGGCAATTTAGCCCATTGAAACCGGGTTTAGAACTTAAAGCCGAGGGCTATTCCTGGCTTTGGCACAATCTGCCTAAGAAACCTAGGCAAGTCCCACATTCATTGTGTGTCAGTGTCTGCCTGTTGGACAATGGCCACAATGCTCCTCCCCACCTTTACTGCTGGGGCATTAACAGCCTCAGCTGAAAGATGCTAAGTGCAAGTTGTGACGTCCACTGTTCTAACTGTGCACAATTTAATGGGTCGGGAGGGAGATTTTTTCCCCCATCTCTGGCTGGACTCATATCCTAAGAACCAAGAGCAGGGCTGTCCTGAGGGGCAGGTGGGCCAAATCAGCATAGGCATGGGAACTAGGAGTGTGAGGGGGGCGGGGAGGTGCTGCAGCAATCTCTGGATCCCAGCTGCTGGCCCTGCGTGCCCGGGATCCTGACTGCCACCCCGCGGGCCGGGGTCCCGGCTGACGCCCTGCACCCGGGGCTCTGCTGCCACCCCGAATCTGGGGCTTTGCTCCTGGCCTCAGCTGGAGCGGGGGTGGACAGGGGTAAGGGAGCTGGCTTTCAGCACCCCCTACTATTAAAAATGTTCCAGCCCCACTGCAAATCAGCCCCCTCTGCATCGGCGGCTGGGCCGGCGGGATGGATCTGGCTTGCGCTGGGCCGCCTGCTGCTGCTGGCAGTTGCCAGCGCCTAAGTGGGGCTATTGTTGGCCATAGCACCATGGCGGCTCAGGGCTCTGGCCGGGGGGGGGACTCGCTGCATCGGGTCTTCCAGGACTGATCACACCGGCCTGCGGGGCCTCCCAAAGCGCAGGGCCCGGAGCAGTCGCCCCGATTTGCCCTACCCAAGGGATGGCTCTGACCAAAAGCCCCTCGTCTTGCAAAGCTGCTGCAAGGTAATGGACTGAAATGCAACTTTGTGTATCTGAGCCAAAGCCAGGCCCATTGTCTGACTTTGGCGCCACAAGGCTATGCTTGTGCTAGCTAGTAAAAACCATTTGTTGACGCTAGCCCAGCCATTTTGACCAGACAAGCACGAACATGGCAGCATGATGGCTGGGCAGATACTAGTCCTGGCGCTTGATGTATTATGAGAAGGGGCGCCGAACCCATTGTGCTATGTAAGACTGTGAGCACAATAGACCAGTGGTTTTCAAACTTCTTAGTACCCCATGCCAAATATTGTCATCTACTGCATACCCCCATCTGAGACCGGCAGAGGTGCTGTGGGGGGGGGTCACGGTCCTCCCCACCCAGATTTCTGCCTTTCATTTAGCAACAGCTTTTAGGGGGTTTTCAAACTGGGTGGCCTGCTGAGGTGAGTTTGCAGGGTGAGGGTTGTGGGGGGACATGGTGTGCCCTTCCCGAGCCCCCACCATGCAGGGCTGGCCTGAGCCACCTGGAATCACCGCTCCCCCCCAATGGTCAGGAGTGGGGGTGCACCTCTCGCAGTTTGATTCTGAGTGGCACAGCATACACCAATGGGACTGCAGTTTTAACGGGAAGGCACTTGGCCATCTAATCAATGTTTAATTGCTAAGTTCCTTCCCATTAAACTGCAGCCCCACTGGGGTAAGTCTAAGGCACTGTCCGCCATTACAGGATCTTTTCTCCCGCACGCCCTGACGAGAGCTTGCTTACCCCAGTTTGAAAACCACTGCATGCCCTGGCAACCAGCAGGCCTTTCAGCCCAGGCTGTTATGTCTCCTCATGTAGGTTAGTAGGCAGCATGCTAATGGTTTAAGCTGTTTTTCAGTGCTGACTCACTGCTCTAGTGCTCATGTCGGCTGGTCCTGCAGCCTGCATGTTATACGCCTAGGGGCATTCTGCGCCCAAACATTCAAAATCCTGCACACAATAGTTGAAAAGTCTGAATATTTTATTTATCAAAATAACACTATGTAATCAGGCTAGTCTCAATTATTTTAGTAATTTATTTCAAAATACCTGTCAGCAAGTATGTCTGTAACAATACAGACACTCACACACATTCCCCCAGTGTAGAGAGTGAAAGAAATCCCTATGACAACCCAGGCCCTGTTTCTCTGCCCGCTTCCCCCCCCCCCCCCAGCCCAGCCGTGGGGCCCCCCCCCGCCCAGATCCCCGCCCCCCCCCCCCCCCCCCGAGCCCAGCTGCGGGGCCCCCCCCAGCCCAGATACCCGCACTCCCTTCTCCATGGCCCTCAGGAGGTAGGGATTATTACACCCTTTCCACACAGGAAGGCAGAGACATGTTAAGTGCCTTGGTGGCAGAGGCAGGAATGGAACTGAGACCTTATCTACACATGAAAGCTGCAGGGGTTTGACTTAAACTGATTTAGTTCAAACATTGCAAAAGTCTGTGTGGATGCTTCTCTGTCTGTTTAAACCAGGCATATTTCAGGTCATCTAGCATAAAACTCCTGCCTACTTGATTTAAAATTGAAATGGTTCAGTATAAATGTGGACTAAGTAGAATTTACAAAAACTATTTTAAGTAAACTGCCTCCACTGTCTCTTACACGCCAGGCCTGAATGCACTATGATTCCCAGGCCCTAGTCTTGTTTGTGTGCGGTATGAGCTCCCATGTAGATGGGTGTTTATGAATTCACTGCTAGAGAGTGAGAATATATTCTTCTTTGCTTCACAAACTAGACACTAAAAATCCATTTAGTCAAGGAGAGGGTCTTTGGGGAAAGAGTTTTAGAACTGAGCTCATCTTACGTACTCCATTCTTCTGAATTACCCTGCTCATTAGCCAAGTGACTCTGGGGTCTGATATCCTTTACACAACAGCAAAAATAAAAATCCTTTAAACACAAAATATTCTTTTATTTGTCACCGAAGGCTACACACGGTCACTTCTGTTTGTTTTTCTAGAAGGTATCTACATTTGCACTTATTTACAGCCTTGTAGTATTTACACAGTCAAGAATACAGTGTTAGAAACACAAAGTGTTGAGAAAAAAAAATTCTCAAAAATTAGTTCCAGACTTCAGGAAAATTATTACACATGGTAATGACAAGAGGCTCCCGTGTTGGTATTACAGCTGCAGCTCTGATACAAAGTCCTCCTTCTAGACTAAAAGAACAGGAGTAGCTGCATTCAGAAGGCCTCATGCAAAATAAGCAGATTTATTTGTTTTAATAGAAAAGTGTGATGCTTTGATTTGTTACTTCAGTCACATCACTGAAACTGTCCTGCAGTTTGACCCATTCTTTGCCAGAACAGTTTTGGTTGGTGTTCACTTGGAGTTTTCAGGGCTCCTCTGCTCGAATACCATTTCCCTCTGGGATGGGGGTTAACAGTTAAGCCATGTAACATTTTGTCATAAGCACAACTTTTTAAAATTGCTATAAACATGAGAGAGACAATAATTTTGCTGTCTACCCCCACCTTTTTTTTTAAACGTTTAAGACTGTTTTCAGTTCAAATAACACAGCTTCATATATATCACTATAGGAAATAAGATCACAGCCATCAGGACATGATATAGCCTTCCTTAAACAAGGTACATTTAGTGGGAGGGGCATTCTAAAACTGATCATTTTGTACAATGCAAACAGTGTGTCTTTTAAAAAAATCACTCTCCAATCCTGGAGAATTTTAGTTAAACGTACCCTACAGTTAAAAGTCCATTGGCTTTATTTTGTTTAAAATCAGTAAAATCTTTGTTGTAACTTGGGAAAATAATATAGTTAAATATTTACTATGAGCTATAATAGAAAAGAAATGGTGAAAATCATTCAGTTCGAATAAGGACAGTATTAATACTAACAAAAACAAACAGGCCAGTGGTCAATACAATGGGGTCCTGTGAGGATTTCTATGTTATGCAGGGATGGTGGATTGTGTGTTTCAAGATAACAAGGTCCAAAGTTTATATCACCGAAGGGCCTGTTACAGTGTGCACCATTATGAACATAATTTGTATGTGTCTTACCCAGGTTCAACAGTGCTAAGATACAGCCTTTCACTGCCGAAGATAAACCAAATACCAGTTAACAAGCCAAGCAATCTTTAGCTCCATTATTAACATTGCGTGTTTATGTCCCCTTGGTGTTTAAAGAGCAGCCGCATTGCTGAGATCTGTGGTCCTGGTTTCATTTACGCTGCGATTGAATCAAAACAGACGGCCGTGCTATAAATATGACGGGGGCCCTCGCTGTAAATCACAAAATCAAATTCTAAAATTTCCTGTTAAGAGTCTTGTCTTTGCATAATGGAGTGCATTGTCATTTATCATGGTGACACTTACAAGTCACAGCCGAAAAGGTGCTTTATTAGATTTTTTTTTTAACCAATTTTGATTTATTCTTGTTGCAGAGTCCGTTTAGCAGCCTGAGCAGAATCTTACCGTTCCCTCAGCTCAGTAAAGCGACCACAGATACAGTACAGAATTTCCTCACTGTTCCTAACCTACAGCCAAATGATGTCTTGAGGACAGCTCCCAGTCATCTGTCTTTTAAACCCAAATCAAGCATGAGGTCGCTTAACGGCCTCCATCTATTTTGTTCTTGCCTGGTATTTTTAAGATTTGTTGGCCCATTTTGCCATGGCTCTGATCAATAGCAGTAATGACAAAGATACGATGCGCTGTATGAGTCCCTCCGGTCACTGGTGCTTAATGATTTTTTCCAAGCTCTGGATAGACAATTTCTGTCCAAAAAAGCTTGGAGGAAACAAACATTGCAGTACATCTCACAGTGCTAAATGAGTCTAGTGGGGCTGAAATTGCTACACAAATGCGATGCCTTCTGAATAATGAAAGTCAAAGGTAGGAGTGAGCCAAACCTGCAGGGGACAAAAATCTGCACTGATTCCTCTCTATAGTGGGTGGAAAAGGGAAAAAGCTGCAGCTATCCATCCCGCAACGTGAACTTCCTATGGGCATAGCTGGAAGCTCCACTGTTGGATCATTTAAAACAAGGTTGAAGCGTGCAGTAGAATTGTCTGCTGCAGAGACCGACCTGCTATGAGTCTGGTCCAGATGATACAGGTGCCAGGTCTAATTTTGCTACAAAATAAACACATTTCAGCATATGTGGCTTGATCCTCAAGTCGACATGCGGGCAAAAACGTCCACTAATCCAATGGGAGTTTTGTCTGAGTGCAGACTAAGACCTGTGGCCGCTTGTCCTTGATACTGCTGGCCTGGACTGTGAATTGATTAGGATAGCAGACCCCCCCAGACCTAGATTTCAAGGTCAGCAGTAGCACTTCAAACACAATTCATTGTAACTTGAAGCTGCTGATTCGCACTAGTTCCATTTTGAGGGAAATGTGCAAGGGGCGGGGGCTGGAATTCTTTTGGGGCAGGATGTGTGCTTGTTAGTCAGAAACTAAACCCAGCTGTTCCATGCTAGCCTTGGTCCTGGCAGTGGTTAGAACTTAGGACTTCTGCATCTGAAAAGCACAAACCTCTACTGCCTGAGATCAAACTCTTTTAGCAAAAAGTCGGCAGCAGACCCATAAACCTCTGTGTGGTTCAGCTCCAAGAGGGGGACAGAGCCACCCACTGTACATGAGGGATAGAAATGGAATGTCAGGCTACAGGTGCCATAGGGGAAAGATTTATTCACAGATTCCAAAGCCATAAGGGACCATTGTGATCATCTAGTCTGACCTCCTGTATAACACAGGCCCGAGAACTTCCCCAAAACAATTCCTGGAGCAGATCTTTTACAAAAACAGCCAATCTTAATTTAAAAATGATCAGCAATGGAAGAATCCACCACAACGCTTGGTAAATTGTTCCAACGGTTAGGTACTCTCACTGTTAGAAATGGATCTTTTATTTACAGTCTCAATTTGTCTAGCTCCAACTTCCAGCCATTCGACCGTGTTAGACCCTTCTCTGCTAGATTAAAGAACCCGTTATTAAATATTTGTTCTCTATGTAGATACTTATACACTGTAATCAATTATGGGTAAGCTGCATGAGTATGTTGTTCAGCAGGGCAACAGTTAACAAGTGGTCAAGTGGCCCTGGAATTTTTAACATTCCCCTTACCCCGGAGGGTGAACTCCACAGAAAAACACTGGACTCTTGTAGACAAGACCCTTATGGCAGGACAAGGGGAATCTTACAGTGTCAGGATAGTAAATAGCCTTTCAGGTTTTCACCCCCCTCCAGTAAGGTGAGTGGGAGATATCCCAAACCTCTCTTGATACTATTGCGCTGCTGACGACACAAGCAGTCGACTGTCTCCTTGATCGATTGTTTAGGTTTGTCTTAGTGCTAGAGAAACATCATTCTGTTGAAGGTCCTTTTTAATAGTCAGGAGAGAAGAGATTCAAAATAATAACTCCTCCATTTCCTGGGCTGTGCACAGACTCCAACTCTAGGCCACTAATGGACTTTAATGGGAAGTCGGGCAGTTTTAGACCCAGCACATTGCTTGTGAACGAAGAGTTAAATCTAATTTGCACTGATTTTTGCCATGATGTGGATTTGGATTGCTCTTGGCTACAGGCAGATTTGTGAGACTCATGAAAAATGGAAGACCTACTCGGATTCATTAGTTGTGTAATAACCTGAAGACTCTGGGTAAGGCTATAAAGGTAACATCTCAGGCCAGCAAGGTTTCCATTGGGAGTGTTTCAGACTTGAATTTCCTTTCCTCTACTCCATGTAAACGTAGCAGATTTACCATCGTAAAATCCCCATTACCTTTTTAACAAACATATGTGAATGGATACACGAGACTTCCCTGTCTTCCCTGCTACACTTTGCCAGAGCAGCGTTAAACGGAAGAGGTGGTGTATGGAACAGAGTGTCTAGCTGTTTTATAACACACAGATGGGCAGCCCATTCATTTTCAGCCAGCATTAGCTCTGCTCTGTTTCAGAACCTCCTCCTCCCAGAGAGTGAAGCCACTCTGACACAACTGGTGCTGATTTTCAAGACTTACCACTACTTGCTATTTACTCCTGCCAATATATTTCTCCATAAAGGAGCCTGCCAGTTCAGTCCTGGCCAACGCTCTTCCTGCTCTGCAAAGAATAACACTGAATTACTGTATCAAAACCACTCCCTTTCCTGCAAACCAGGAGGAATTATTAAAACAGCAGGATGGTAGGTAAGCATCAGAGATGGTGAACTTCACATGGGTCAATGTTTGGGTTCAGTTAAGATCAGAATCTAAAACTCTGGATGCGTCTCTCACTGGGTCTGTAACATTAGGTTAAAATTTTTACGGCGAACAGGCTCTCTTGGGGGATTTCCTTCACTTCCATCTGGCAAAAGCATGAGAACAGCCAGGAGGGGGCCTTAAGGACAGAGTCAGACAAGTTCTGCATCCACAGGAAAGCTGTGATAGAACTGGGGCCACCACAATTTTCTCTATCCATGGAGTTTGTGCCCACTGAGTCCTTTCCACCCTTGTTGCTATCCTGTAACTGAGTAGACCCGGGGATACCGTCTTGGCAGAAGGCAGTGATGCTGGTGGTGCAGCGGAAGAGGGCGTGATTTTAGGGGACTACAGAATACCGTGCTCCAAGGGCCGGCTCTGAAACCTCTCTTGTTGTGATGTTTTGGCATGGCTCAGTCTGTCTCTGGTTAGAACCTGGAAGCAAAAACTGAAGATGAAAGAAGTTACAAATTTCAGAATGTGTAAGAGGTTCTGAGCTGCTCTCTGAAAGCTGGTGAAAGTTCAGGGGTGTGTGGGTGAGGGATAGCTCAGTGGTTTGAGCATTAGCCTACTAAACCCGGGGTTGGGAGTTCAATTCTTGAGGGGTCCACTTAGGCATCTGGGGCAAAATCACTAAGTAGTCCTGCTAGTGAAGGCAGGGGGCTGGACCTTTCAGGGTCCCTTCCAGCTCTATGAGATAGGCATGCTGACTCTTTCCGAGCCAGAGGTCTGGATGGCATCACACATGTGTTTCACTGACTGCAGCAATGTCCTGTATCAGCAGAGAATTTTCTCAGGAAGAAGCTCAGCTCAGTCTCCTTGTTCACGTGAATCACAAGGACTCTTGCACATACCATAGCACGGGCTTATGTGAGTACAAATTACATTAGCATGTCAAGCAACTTTGTCAGCAGTTTCTTGTAAACTATTTGGGCTCCTCTCTAGTGGGCATTTCTATTCAAATGCCTCCTTGTTGGCTGTTAACCCTCACTGGGCTACTCACATAATTCGAGCTCCTTCGTATCCCAGTGGGGCGGAAGGGGAAAGGAACAGTTAGAGGCTTGGGTCCAATATTTCCCCTGCTGCTGCTGCTTATTAAACCTTTTAAATTCCCTGCTGACAGAGTTCCAGAGAGGCATGTTTGCCATAGCCATAAATGATTTACCAACCTGGCACTGAAAACCAGTTTCCAGGCTAATAAAGACAGCCCCCAAAAGCAAGAATGCTGGAGTATGGATTTGCTGCACTCTTCAATGGTATGTGGGAGACTATCCTACTTTCAGACTCAAATTAGCTTCCTAAAAATGAAGTTACTTTATTGGACACAGCCCAGCGGACTGCTGAACACACAACCTGGTGTACTGAAATACTATGCATTTAATGGGGTTATGTCTACAACTTCGGTGCATTCAACCCATCGAGAGAACAGCTCTAGGCACGAGAGAGGATGTTTTCCAATAGAGTGGGAGCATTTTTCTTGGCCTTTACTGGCTTTTTAAACTAAAAACAGGATTTGTGCATGGACCAAAAAAACAAAAGAAAAAAAATCTACTATCATAATGAAAAAGACTGGGTTTTTTTTAATTCCAGTTCAGGAAGGAAGAGAATCATCTTGCAAGTTAATATATTCAGCTCCTTTTGCCACTATAATCTACTTCTGTGCAGCAGGAGCCCAAGAAACACTTTCTGTCCCAAGTGAAAGGTGAAAACTCCTTGTAAGTTCTCTTTTGAGGCACACGATTCAGACAGTCACTTTGAGAGATTCGGAATCATTGTCATCTTCCGTTTCCAGCGTGCCCAGCGTTTCTGAGCTGCTCTTCGGGTGGAAGGCTAGCTGTCCCTGTGCCAAATAAGAAAGGATTAGGATGAAACAAGTTAGCACAGACACCCATTTCTCACTTCACACCGAGTAACCCATGGATGTACGTTGACAACTCCCCATTTTAAATTCCTCACAAAAGGGAAAAAAGGACAAAAGAGAGTAAATTTCACTGTGATCACACTACGGCAAAATATACCTTCTGTTCATTGCAAAAAACATGTGAAGGCCAAATTTAAAATAAAAAAAAAAGTATGTTGCATGAGTTACAGTGCAACCATATTCTTTCTCTCCTTATTTTCCTCCCCCCGCCAGGTTCAGTTTAGAAAAAGGATTGAGTACAACACAGTCAGGTAAGTGGCCACAAAAGAGTAGCTGTCTTTGGCAAGAAGTCACCGCATTGACCCTCTCTGTCACCTTCTGCCCATTTCGCTCTGTCTCATAAAATGGATGTTGTTGGCGCTGTCTGAGAGTTCTGGGTATTGCTCCACTGAGATCACAAAGTAGCCGTCATAGCCCTGCACCCGGCCTGTGTTTAGCACTTGCTGCTTCTCCCCTTCTGTCCACGAGCGAATGCCCTCCTCCCCATCCCGCAGTCTCTGCTGCTCCCTGGCCCAGGCCTGGGCTATGGCACGTTGCCTGGCCAGCTCCAGCACGCGGGCTTTCTCCTCGTCCAAGGTGGTCCCGTAACGGGTGTTTAGACACAGTGCTCCATACTGGAGCTGGATGTCCGTGTAACGTCTAGTCCTTCCACTGAGTATTGTGTTGATCTGGGACACTGTAACGTTCACGCCGTTCTCCAGGGTTCTCCGCCCACCACTGAGGCCCAGTATGGACAAGTCGCTTTCTGATGGCCCTTGCTTAACGAAATAATGTGTGTCCACTCCCTCGATGGTGAAATGCAAGTTCTCCAGGTAGTGGGCGTTGTTCAGTATGGCTGCAATCCGGCGCCCGTCCTCATTGGCCAGACTGATGATGTCGGTGGCCACACGCCCATCCTTCATGGCAAACTTGACCCCTTTGCCAAAGACAGATCCTCCCGAGGCAAAGTTCTTGTTCTCCTTGACCGTCCGGCACCCAGCGATGCTGGAACTGTAGATCTGTTCAAAGCGCTCTAGGGTGACGAAGGCTTTCAGCTGTTTCTGCACTTCACACTGCACTCCCAAGATTGACTGGGAAGGGAGAGAAGGGGAGAGAGAGACGCAAATTAGAAAGAGATGCCGGGGGACTGAAAGGTATCGCTAGCACATTGGAGAGCAGAGAAATAACATGGTAGGATCCAATGAGAAGAGCCAAAGGATTCTGCTTCCTCTAGCTACTTCTTAGCGTTGGTCTGGAAAATAGTCTTTCTTTTTAATGAAACAACTGATTGAGATTCCTGTGCTTGCAGGCTATTCTCCCTAACTGCCATCATGCCAGGACTCTGAACTGAATGTAACATCATCCCTTTGACAGAGTGGACGCTGGGGTGGAGACGGACCCCAGCATGGAGAGGAGATTATGGTTTAGTGGTGACAGGGAGAGACAGTTGCATTCTACCCCACTCCTTCTGTGACCTTGGGAAAATTAATTGCTCATGCTTCAGTTTTCCTCATCTGTAAATCAGAAATGATTCATAGCTGATTACCGGGAATCTTCTAGTGATTAATATTTGTAAAATGCTTTAAGGAAAGGTGCTCAATAAGCTCAAAGTATTTAAATAGTAGCAGTTTCCTTCTGTTTTAACCTGGTTTTGATTCCACCCTGCACCGTCCTCCAAGGCTGCACATCACAGTGTGCTCCTCACTCTGGCCAAAACACTCTTTTCCAGAGCCCCTCAATGCCACTTGAAGCATTGGCCAAAGTGGATATTCAGGCCAAAGTGAGGTGCTAATACTCCCCTCCCCTCACTGATACAGTGCTCCCAGTCTTCCTGTGGGATCAGGTCCTTGGCTATTAGGACCCAATCTTGAAGCTCAATTTTTACAGAGGCAAAACTCCCATTGACATCAATGGGAGCTCTGCCTGAGTAAGGACTGAATAGGGACCACAGCCTGAGATCACCTGTAGACAGTTTTAATGCAAAGTGACTTTTGCTGTTAGCAATTAACGGAGCAAATGCCCTGAGTGATTCAACGGCTTATCATTCCTGCAAAATGTCTGTAGAAACATACTCATCCATTGACAGGAGTGCCGTCTTCTTTCCTACTCCTGTCCAGGAACAATTATCTGCTCAAATTTCACAAAAGCGAGACGATGCCGTAACAAAAGTCTCCTATCCCTGCCAAGAGCTTAATTCAATAAGGTAACGACAGCCAGCATTAAAAATAGGTTACAGAGGAAAGGAGGCCACCCTCACTTTTTTTTTAAAGTGAATTTAAGAGCTGTGAAAGTTGCTGGCTTAACAGCCCTGGAAGCTGAACACTCCTGTTTTCCTCAATATGCCTTAGCCCTTTCCTGGAGAGACCCTTTTTTCGGGGCGACAGAGGACAATTCAGACTCCATGATTAGTCTAACTTTGGCGTCTTGGCTGAGTCAATGTTAATTTACATGGGGCTGTTATGAGCACCTGTCACTGAGGCATGTGATCGAGCAGATGCCCTATTTTGCTGTTACATATTCGATTTATAATATTCTAGCAATGAGAGGCTGAATGGCTACAGGACCATCTAGTGAAGGATCTCAAAGCTTTTTACAACAATGAATGAGGTTAGCCTCATAATGCCCAAGAGGGTATATTAGCAGCCCCATTTTAGCCACGAAGAAAGCGAGGCACAGATGATTAAGTGACTGGCTAAATATGTCACTAGAAGTTTGTGGGAGGCCCTGTGAGGCTAAATTCTACCTTGACTATCCCCTGAGCGAGACACCTGAAAGCAGCGGGGTTGTAGGCGAACTCCATTAGGACACAATGAGACCAGTGATAAAGAGGCGCAAATCCAATCCTTTCTCCAACATGACCCAATATACGACTCTACAGATGTAAATGCTCTAAACTCCCAGAGGGCCTGATCCCGAGTGGGGTGGAACAGCTGAATCTCCTAGTGACTGACTGCTCTGGGATGAAAGGTGTTGGGTTAAAACAACAAAACCTCAGTCTCTGGGTGCTGCTCAGGAGGACTGACTAGAGACACATGCTGAGCCTGCTCCCACTGAAGTCAAAGGAGATTTTGCCACTGACATCAGCAGCATGAGCAGGTCCAGTAATGAGCAAATCCTACATGGCTTGAACGGGCCGTGAAAAATGTGGCTGGATAAGCTTGTCCTATCACTTTGGTCTGGAGGAACAGGTTCTCTGGGGAGGTTCTAGCCTGCCCTCCTTTTCTCAGGCTTGTCACAGAACAATAAAAGCTATGCCTGTGTCCTGAGCTATTTCAGTTGTCTCCCTGTCATGATTAGGGAGGGAAGAGGGGCAAGAATAGTAAATCCCACTGTTGTTAAACCCGTTTTGGGACTCAGAGCTAAACTGCATGGAGATTCTTGTAGGGTGGGACCTGGTTTTCCTGTTCTTCAATGTGTATCCCAGAATTCAAGATGATGAAGGGCTTGCTAGACCAGCCTTCCCCATGCAGGACTGGTCCCTTCCATTTATATGTAGTGCACTGTCTGGTCTAGTTCTCAACAGCCAGGTGATGGGCCTCCCTCACGAGACTACTGAGTAGTTTACTTCATTTCACTGAGAGGAAGGGTGCTGGTGTTCTGGATGTCCAGCCAAACCATGACCTTTATAGATGCAGCCCCACATGAGATTCCCCTTCACTGGCCTCGCCATTTAATTCTGGACAAACAATTCTGGGTTCCATATTGACAAGGTACTCGTGCCCTTCAGAATCAGGATGCCCTGGAGAATTTGCATAGCTGCATTTTTTCTCTTCTCCATTCCTCAGCTGTTCTGATTACCAGCTGGCGTAGTGCTGGGTTCCTTATTAATCAACCCCGAGGTTCTGCTGACACTGCAAGGCACAGCTGAAATGTAACTTTGCCCCATCCTGCCATAGCAGAGCAGGGCAGATATTCTCTGAATCAGGGAATACTCAGGCAGACGGCTAAGTTAAGGTACAGACAGACTAAATGTCTTTGTTTTTTATCACCAACGCAGGCCATTAAATACTAGATTTAAAATACGTGTTTAGCCTCCTTTGTGTTTTTAAAACACACGTCTTTTCCTTGACATAGTAATGCACAGCCTTTGTGAGGTTCATGACATGACATAATGTTCACTGATTCATATGGCCATCATCATTCAAAAATAAAAAACAAAACCCAAAACACATCTGGACATAATCGCTAGACTGAGGTTTAGTGGGAGTGCCCATGATATAACAGCAATAGCACTTAGCACCTTTCATCTAAAGATCACAGTGTACCACAGGACCTCAAACATCTTGCTCGTTTTGTCTGTCTAGCAAGCACCATCTCTTCCTTTAGCATTAGAAAGCACCTCACCGCAGGAGTAATTTCAATCAACAATAAGAAGGTGCAGAGAAATGAAGGGACTGCCTCAAGGTCCCACAGTGAGTTGGTGGCAGAGCCAGGAATACAAACCAGGTCTCCTGACTCCCTGTTCTGTGCCCTACCACTGGACACTGCTTGGAGCTATAATCATTCTAGCCAAGGAGTAAACTGAGGGGTTGCCTCTGAGCAACACAAGGCACTTGTGCTGGCTCGCAGAGGAGCTTGGCTGTGGTGCTGCTCTACCATTCCCAACTTTCGCTACCCAGGGACACAAGTTTGCAAACTGAGGTCTTCCACATGGCAGCGCAATGCATTATCACTCATCATCATTAAAAACGACTCGGTTAGCTTGAAAGTGAGTCCTATAATATGGGAGGACTTTGAAAACTGCTTAATTTTAAGATCTGATGACCTTGAGTGTATCCCTTTAATAACAGAGTGTATTTGGGAAAAATCATCTTCATATATATATATATATATATATATATATATATATATATATATATATACACCTCAGCCTGTATGCTACACTGTGAAAAGGGGGGAATGCAAACAGATTATGCAGAGTTCAAAGAGACAGCATATCCCTGCCTTTGAAATGCTCAATCATTTCTGTTTCATCTGACAACCCATTTTAATGAACTAGCAAGGAAGAGAAACATAAAATTACCATCTGAGCTGAAGATGGCATGGAGCAGAATTCTCTAAAAACGCTGTAGCTTTTGGCAACTGTAACTCAGAGGTACAGTGTAAAAAACAGCATTAAAGCAGGAGGAAGTTGTGGTGGGATTTATTGGTTATTTTATTTTAATATTTGTCACTATACACAACTGACATCTCTATTCTGGGTTTGTTTTTCCTTCCGATCTTTTTTAATCAGATGCCCTTAGGTGACATTTTACTTTATCTAGTAATGACCCATTGGAGACTGATCTTCGTTGTTTGTTTGCTGCTGTACAGAGCTCAAGAGAATAGTACATTACAGCTAGCTTGGAATAGCCGCTTGTATTTTGTCTGCAGTTCTTGAGGATTTAAAATACCACAGCTAGCTTCTACCATCTCTTGTTTTTAAATAGTGCCTTTCACTGTGATACCTAAAGCTTTCATTTCCCATCATAAATAGCCAAGATGTGAAAGAAATTTGAACCCGTTTCCTCGTTTCTCCTTGTACCAATATACCATGGGTGTATATTTCCCTTATTAAAATATGGGCTTATTGTTGACTTGCTGAGTCTAGGCTCTGACTAAGGAAACTATATGGAGTGACAGTAGCATTGTAGACTCAGGTAGGTATACTATGGGAGCTCAAGAACTGGGGAGAGGCACTGAGACCTCAGTTTGTGCCTAGTACCCCAAGTAAAACATCTTTGCATTAGTTACACCAGAGACTTGCCTCCTCTATGCCCCCTGACACCACTGGAAAGGGGTGAAAGTGGCCACTGGGTAAGTAAAGGAGCTTACTTTGGCTTTATTACGCAAAATGATCCAGACACAGGGTAGCAACTGAGTCTGCTTTGTACTATGACTGCAACTGTAGTGATCCACAGAAAGAGAGGAGTGTCAATAAAAAAGGTATACAATAAAGTGGCGTAATCTGTTTAGTTTATCTAAGAGAAGATCTAGAGGTGACTCCCTCATGGTCTCCAAGTACCTACATGGGATAGAGATTTCTGATAGTAGAAAATTCATCTACCAGAGAAAGGCAAAATGAAATCCAATGGTTGACAGGTGACTCTAGAAAAATTCAGATTAGAAAGAAGGCACAAATTTTACCAGTGAGGGTACTTAGCCACTGGAACAACTTATTTAGGGACCTGGTGGATTCTCCATCACTGGCAATATTTAAGTCAGGACTGCATGTCTTTCTGAAAGATATGCTATAGGTCAAACGAAAGTTACGGGCCCAATGCAGGGACTCTTGAGATGGTTGGCCTACGCTACGCAAGAGGTCAGAGGAGATGATCTATCATTTGTGTTTCATCTTACAACCCATTTTAAGGACCTAGCAAGGAAGAGAAACAGAAAATTACCATCTGAGTTGAAGATGGCAGAGAGCAGAGCTATGGTTCTTTCTTATCTTAAAAATCTACTGATCTGATTTTTGAAGGTGCTTGTTTTGATAATTTCAAAATGTTTCTTTACAACTTTGACCTTTAATTTTTTTAACCTGTTTTTTTTTTAGTATAAAGTAATCAAAATAACCAAGAAAAAATAAATAATGAAAGAAATTACCTAGAAGAGTTTCAAAACTTTTTTTTTTTCAGTTTTTTTTTTTTCCGGAATTGGGAGAGTTGTCACACTTGACCCTTTATCATGAACAGGCTTGGTTTTGACACATTGGCATTTTCCAAGAAAAAACACGTTTTGTCAGAAAATTCCTGACCAGGTCTATGATTTAGTTGCCGAGCTTTAGGCCTTTAAGTTTAAGTCATTCAATCCAATTAAAACAGACTTAGTGCTTGGAATCTCCCATCGCCGTGGGCGAGGGAAGCATTATGATCCCCACTTTGTAGATGGAAGAAACTGTTGCACGAAAGGTCAACTTCTACCCGGTCGTGGTAGGCACAGAGCACTCACTTGGGGTGGAACTGGTGTGGCTTCAGTGTGGAGGAGGGGCAGAGACAGGATGCAGTGAGTTTGTTCAGGGACTGTGCACCTGCACTGCAGAGCCCAGCTCCATTTGGCCACATGGAGGAGGATGGAGCAGTGGCAGGCCCGGTCCGGAGATCTGTCACTATGTCGACCCCCTCGGCCTCCCCCATTTCCTCGAGGCAGAAGTGTTAGGGCCATAGGGGCTGCAGTAGGCTCGGTGGGATCTGAGAGCACTGCAGCACCACCATACAGAGATTCCCAGCATCCAGCCTGGGCTCTGGGGAGAGGATTTCCCCCCACATGACACTGCACAGAACCCAGAGCTCCTTAATCCCAGTCCTGTGCATGAACTCCAAGGCCGTTTCTGTTTTTAACCCCCGACAGAGAAAAATAAGGTGGTTCTTGTTGGGGAAAAAAGGGTTGGCCCCGTTTTAAAGCCGACAGGATGGGCAGAATGCACTCCTGATGGCTCAGATTTGGCTGGCCGGAAGAGCCAAGCCTTGTGGGTGTGTGGAGGATCCTCACCTGGGGAAGTTACTTTAGAATACACAGCAGCCTACTTCATTCCACGGCCAAAACAATACAGATAGCCTCTGCCTCCGACAGTGTGCTGAGGAAAGCCAACAGCTGGGCTGGGCTACCCTTCCCCTGCAACCAACACTACAGCCAACAAGCCCCAGGTATCAGAGCCCCAGTGCTCATGAGACCGAGAGCAGTATAGTTAATGAAATGATGACTGATTCCAGCCCCTGGCCCCCCGCAGACAGAGCTGTACGAGCGCCCGCAATTACTCGGTAATTCAACAAGACGAAAGGGAAAAAGAAGCAAAATTGGATTCAGGTGCTGCAGCTCTGCAATATGCCAGAGGTCACGAAGCATCCCCTGCTGGCCAATAACATTGAACTTGTTCAACAAACAATTTAGTGACAGCCTCACAGTCACAGGCAAAAAGTGCAGCACAAGAGAGTATTGGATTTTAAATGTCACTCTGGAGCTGCAGGGGGATAACTAAGCTAAGCTGAACCTAGTGCAGGGTTTATGGCATGCTGGATATTTCCGAGCTGGGGGATGCTCAAACTCAGCATTAGGTCTCCAACCTCCCATCCCTGCAAGGCAAGTACAGCCCAACATTATGGAAGGAGATTCTGGGATCCTGTTATGTGCTCCGAAGATAAAATGCAGTGTCTGTGAAGGGTTACTTGCCTGGTTCTTCTCTATTATTCACCCTTCTCCGAGAAGGGAACTGATTCTGATCTGTTAGGCCATTACAGTGATGTGAATCAGAAGTCGCTCCACTGGCGGCGTGGAGTAACTCAGAATTTACATTGGTGTAACTCAGGGAAGTATCTGGCCCACTGAGATCTGGAATCCAAGGAGTCAGAGAAGGGGAAGATCTGTTACACCATCTAGTTGATACCATTGGAACTAATGCAGCGTTGTCTGCAACAGTATATTTTCCCGTGCCTTGCCAGGACTAGTTTTAAATGAGCCCAGTGATGGGACGTCCACCACACACCTTGGAAGGCCATTGCACCGTTTAACAAGTCTAACTTGCTGGAAGTTTGTCCTATCCATTGGAGAGTGCTGGCTCTGAGTTTGTGCTGGGCTATTCCTAGCAGGAAGAGAGCAGTAGGCAAGACACTTGGGTTTTAAGTGACTTTTGTTTTCAAGGTGCTAATCCCATTTTGTGCATGCAGTATCGGCCACCAAAAATGAACTACAAGCATCCTGATTTAGGCCTGAATTAGTGTAGAGTGATTTGGGACAAAATCAAGCCAAGTAAAATTTAAGCTGTCAGGAATAGCTTTCTTATGGAGAGATCTTTTACACTGTGGAGTAATCTCCTAAGGGAAGTAATGGGAGTTCTTTTGCTTTTAAAACCAAACTGGACAAAGCACTAGAAAATATATTGTAGAAAACAATTCTGTCTTGGGGCATGGGTGGATGATCCAACAGGTGTTTTCTATCAGCTCTGATTCCTTGGTTTAGGGAGCTAGCATGTGATCTGTGGTAACATCACATGTTTTTTAAGAAAGAAAAACAGTACAGATTAGTTTTGTTCAGCAATCACCAACAAGTATCACAGACTCCAAAGAGAGACTGCAGAGCTAGAATTGATATGCAAACTAGACACAATCAACTCCGGTTTGAATAAGGACTGGGAATGGCTGAGCCATTACAGACATTGACTCTATCTCCCCTTGTAAGTACTCTCACACCTATTATCAAACTGTCTGTACTGGCCTAGCTTGATTATCACTTCAAAAGTTTTTTTTTTTTTTTTTTTTTCTCTTAATTAATTGGCCTCTCAGAGTTGGTAAGACAACTCCCACCTGTTTATGCTCTCTGTATGTGTGTATATATATCTCCTCAATATATGTTCCATTCTATATGCATCCGAAGAAGTGGGCTGTAGTCCACGAAAGCTTATGCTCTAATAAATTTGTTAGTCTCTAAGGTGCCACAAGTACTCCTGTTCTTCTTTTTGCGGATACAGACTAACACGGCTGTAACTCTGAAAAGTATCACAGAAAGGACCCCGGCTGATAAAACCTTCAGATGGGATTATTTAGTCACATTTCATTACTGAAGTGGGGAGGGACAGCAGCTACTCACAGGCTGACTTTCACTCAGGTCCCTTGAGCATCTGCAATAGCAGATTGATTTTAATTTCTACAGTGAATACTGCACCTGGATCCCATGGTGACAAGTGCCATGCCGGTGCCTAAAATAGACAGACTACATAGTCACATTGCTCACCTTGCTATTGTCCCACTCTTGGGTTTTCATCTGCGTGTGGATAAGCTCATATGATGGCTCCATTGCATCTGTATCTGGCTTGGGATATCCAGGGATAACATTGTGTAGTTGGAAACCAAAGGTTAGCAGCCAGCTGTTGACATCTGGGATGTGAGAGAAGCATAAGTAGGATTTTATTGTTATTTTTACTGCAGTAGAGCCTAAAAGTCCCAGCCACTGACCAGGACCCCATTGTGCGAGGCGCTGTACAAACCCAGGACAAGACGACAGCCCTGGCCCCAAAGAGCTTACTACATTTCATGCATATGAGTAACACCATCAGAAATGATTATTTAAAGTATCACATTCCAAAACTATGGAGGATGAAGGAAATTACCAGAAAACCAAACAGCATCCAGGCCAAGTCCTCCACTTTTCCACACAGCTGAAATATACATTTTGTTAAAAATGTTAAAGGCCAAAGCAATCTTTCTGGCTCCAAAACTTCTCAGAGTTTGTAAGGCATCATGTCCAAGAATGGTGCTACGCAGAGCAAAAAGCACAGGAACAAGAATATAATAACAAAGGTCGAGCTGCCTAAGGATTCAGATGCTCTAGGTGGCTTTGAAAAATCTCAGCTTTAATGTTGGTCACCCGGAAGCGTCCCAAGTGGTTTATAGGCTATGGGATAAATTGAGGTGCTCGTGAGCCAGGACATAGAGGTAGGGAGTAGCAGGGCAGAAGTACTGGGCACTTGGGGCAGGGTCTGAGCGGAGGCTCATGATATACCTCTTAAAGATGTATCCACTGCTTGTGTAGGTAAAAGCCACATTTTAATTTAGCATAGGTAGGTTCCTATAGTAACTTTATTTTTTCAGTATTGTTTAAAAACAGCCTCCACATGATCATTCCATTTGCACACATTGGGTCTGCCACAGTCAAACTGACCTGCCCTTACATCGTGAGCAGCGCCATGTATATGATGGTCAAACTCAGTGAAGTACCGTTCAGGAATCTCTTTTATTCTGTACTATGATAGAGGGGGAATGTTGGAACCAGAAGGGAAGTGATATGAAGCCCGTTGCTTCGGAAGCTGAAAATTATACTGGAGAACATGCTACTAGATGAACCACAGGGAACAGTCCTACTTGGGCAGGAAGACGGACTCAATACCCTGGTAAGTCTTTTCAGGCTCTAACATCTTCGATTCCAAGGCTAACAGGAAAGACAGCCGAGTGAGTAGCTAGCTGGAGAAAATAATAACTCACTTGGCTAGCTCCTGGATCTGCCTGGCAGCAGCATATAAAAGACTTCCCTATTTATCTACTTCAGAGCATATGATGATTCTAACCTCGCTTATCTCTGTCGACTCCAGAAGGAAGGAAGGAAAAACGGACACTACTATAATCACCAATAACCTACCCGTCATTTATCCAGCCTCTGAATACCATCCTTTGCTGGGAAAAGCTGAGGGGATGAGGGTCAAAGTTTAATTAACTATCAGCTCCCAAGGGGTTTAGGACTTCCATATTGTAATTAGCATCGTGTTGGTGATTCATTCATTTCAAGCTCCAGTGTATCAACAAGAGGTTTGCTGTTCATTTCATCAAATTGAGTTGACACTAGTGGGACATTCTGGATGAGGGGATTTGTTCAAAAAACATGGCTTTTTCCCCGCATGAGTTTAAATGTGTGTTTTTGAAGAGACCGTTGGAAAAGCATTAGGGATGGAAATGACAAATAATGTGCTTCCAGATGATTGGAGAATCAAAAGTCAAACAAACACACTATCTATTGCTTGTTTTCTTGCAATCCAAAATGTTGAGTTTGGGCGTGGGTCCAGAAAGCCCTTGCATTGATCCGTGTGGAAAGAGGGATTGCTGTAATAAAAACACTTCTCTCACCCCACAGACTGTTTTAGAAGTGTCTTTGGAAGGAAGGGGAGGTGTGTGCTTGGGGGGGGGGGAGGGGGGCGGAATAAAGCTTTGTTTGATTATTTTTTTCTTTGGTGATGAGGCATCTCTGTTTCCAAATCCTCCTAGTGTGAAATGAACAGCTTTGATATGCATATTCTGGACCAGGTGGCCAGGAGAACAAAGTAAATCTATATAGGGCAGAAGTTATTCACCAAACATGTTCAAAACAGTGTCAAAAGGGGCACAGAGGGGGTTGCTGAACAGCAGGAAAATATGTAACGTCTGAAAAGATTCGATCCAGTCTTTGTTGGTTGCTTCTCACAAATCTGACTTTGAAAACATCTGTAAACAGGATTTTCTCTTTTTGTGGGTGGGTGGAGAGAGTCAGTTGGAAGGAACAGGAAAAAATAAGTAGGTGGAAGGAGAGGTTAAGAGAATGGGGGGAAATATTAATTTGCCAATGGCAATGACACCTTTTTTTCTTTTTGAAAGAAAAGTACATTTCGCATCACAGTTTTTTTCAGCAACAGTAGCCCTGCCAACACATTTCACAGCACATTCATTTGAGGGCACTGAAAGAGACTGCTTAATGCAGACATGTGTAATGGAAATGTCAGTTCAATCCATCAGGCTTCCCGATGTTGGCAGCAAAGCTCTGCGTCACGAAGTGTACGATTGCTAAAATATTCATGTTGAACAATGGGCCTCTCAGAATGTAAATACCTGCTTCGCCCACTCTCCCTGCCGCACGCTCCCAATTCCTACACACGAGCTTGGAAATCATTTACTGGGAGACTGAGGCTGGTCTACTCTGAAAATAGTGTAGCTACGTCTCTCCGGGATGTGAGAAATCCATAACCCTGAGAGATGCAGCTATGCTGCCCGAACCCACGGTATAGACAGCACTATAGCTAACTACTGCCTTCCAGGCAGATGAATTAACTACAGTGACAGGGGGAATCCCTCCCATCACTGTCGTGAGTGTCTACACTGAAGTACTATAGTGGCGCAGCTGTAGCATTTTAAGTGTAGACACAGCCTGAGGCTTGTATCATTGGTCTGTGGGTGTGCACCTGTATGGCCTCAGTGAGCCAGAGCATGCGAAGGGGTGAGGAAGGATGCTGCCCCCCCCCCCAGTATATTGGCAGGTGTGAGTGCAATGGCTAAAGAATCCCCATCATATGCGATGTGCAGCGTAGAAACCTGGGAACATCAATGAGAGCTCTGTACATGGACAGATGTGCAGGGTTGGACCCACTAATAGTCAGAATCCTTTCGGTGCTGTCAGACATCGCAGAGGACACAAACAAGGCTCTGACATCCCTGTCCATCATGCTGTTTGCGGAGCGGCTCCCTGGTTGTGTTTCATGACTTAACTTTTTTATGAGGCCAGGTTGTTGGACTATTGTTCAGCCCCCCCACTCTGGAGGACCAGCAAGCTGCTTTTTTTCGGTCAGCTCCCTAACTAGGGTTGCCAACTTTCTAATCGCACAAAACCAAACACCCCTGCCCTGCCTCTTCCCCAAGGCCCTGCCCCTGTCCCACCCCTTCTCCGAGGCCCTGCCCCAGCTCGCTCCATTCCCCCGCCCTCCGGCGCTGGCTGTCCTCCCCCTCACTCACTTTCACCAGGCAGGGGCAGGGGAGTATGGGCTTTGGCTGGGGGTGTGAGCCAGAAATGAAGGGTTTACGGTGTAGGAGAGGGCTCCAGGCTGGGGCAGGGAGTTAGGGTGTGTGTGTGGGGGGGGGGCGAGGACTCCAGCTAGGGGTGCAGCCTCTGGGGTGGGGTCGGGGATGAAGGGTTTGGGGTACAGGAGTGGGTTCCAGGATGGGGCAGGAGGTTGGAGTGTGTGTGGGGGGTGCAGGTTTTGGCTGAGGGTGTGGATTCTCAGGTGGAGATGGGGATGAGGGATTTGGGGTGAAGGAGGGGGCTCCAGGCAGGGGCAGGGAGTTGGGGTGCAGGGGGGTGGGTGAGGGCTCTGCCTGGGGGTGTGGGCTCTGGGGTGGGGCTGGGAATGAGGAGTTTGGGGTGCAGGAGGGGGCTGGGGTAGGGGGTTGGTGTGTTGGGGGTAGGGGCTGGCTCCGGGAGGGAGTTTGGGTGCGGGCTGGGGCAGGGGGTTGAGGTGTGGGAGGAGGTTTGGGGTGCTGGGTCCTGACAGCATTTCCCACGGCTCACAGGAAGCGGCCGCCAGGTCCCTGCAGCCCCTAGACATGTGGGCAGCCAGGGAGGCTCCGTGTGCTGCATGTGCCTGCAGGCGCCAGCCCCGCAGCTCCCATTGGTCGTAGTTCCTGGCCAATGGGAGCAGTGGAGCTGATCCTTGGGGCAGGGACAACGGGCAGAGTCTTCCTGGTCACCCATGCGTCTAGGGACCTGGCAGCTACTTTCAGGAGCAGTGTGGAGCTAGGCAGGGCCGGCTCCAGGCACCAGCTTGGCAAGCAGGTGCTTGGGGCGGCCACTCCGGAGAGGGGCGGCAGGTCCAGCTATTTGGTGGCAATTCAGCGGACGGTCCCTCACTCCCGCTCGGAGCGAAGGACATCCCGCCGAATTGCCGCTGCAGATCGTGATCGCGGCTTTTTTTGGTTTTTTTGGCTGCTTGGGGCGGCCAAAACCCTGGAGCCGGCCCTGGAGCTAGGGCAGGCAGGAAGCCTGCCTTAGCCCCGGGACCCCCGCTGCGCTGCCGACTGGACTTTTAACGGCCCGACCTGAGTCGCCAGGGTCGCTTTTTGACCAGGTACGCTGGTGGAAAACCAGTCACCTGGCAACCCTATCCCTACCCTTTGACCTGTCTGGCTTTGGTGGCCCTAAAAGGAATTAAAACTCCCACTGGCATTGCTCTTAGGATCACTGGAACACACAAACGTTCCCATCACATCAAGATCCAGTTCCTCAGGAAAGGCCATTCACGCAGGACTTTTTATCTTCAAACAACTTTGCAGGCCTTGTCTACATACAAAAGTTCTACTGCTTTAACTATAGTAATATAAAGGAATACATCCCATCTAGTGTGAGTGCACTTGTACCGGTACAGAAGTGCTTATGCAAGTATATCTAGTCCTGTTTGGGGAGGGGAATAAATAATAGAGTATAAAGCATCTTTATACCAGTATAATTGTGTCCACACTAGGCCTTGTATTGGTATAACAGCATCAGGAAGAAATCACACCCATAACCAACATAGTTATACTGGGATAACAATGTGTAGATCACTTGTACAAAAACCTTAACTAATCATCTTCACTGCAGCAAACTGACACTGGGCTCATGCTCAAAACTGGCAATGGTCACTTATGCACTTGTGACAGGTTTAAGGTCTCATGTGGATGAAAATTGGAAGCTTCATGCCATGGACACACCTTTGCTGCTCTAAAAGGTACTGAAACATGAGAGCTTAAAATCTTGGCATTAACATTGATGCTAACTCTCATGATTTTTTCATGAGTCTTGGAATATGTGGTGGTGTTCTTAAAGCCCCAACCCCTGGAGTCAGGTGATTGCTTGAAAAGCTCAGCTTTCATTTAAAAACAACAACCATAAGCTTCTAGCCCTCATGGTTGTGGGGAAAAGCTTGAAGACATGTATCCTAAAGGCTCTAAAAAGAATCTAGAATTTTCTATTTTTAAAATCTCACGATTTTAAATTCACTGATGATTTTAAAGGTTGGACTCCTGATTTTTGAATGCTGGGGTAGCCAATACTGTTACTGTATACAGAAAAGCAGATTTAGGTCTTTTTAGAGGTTTTTAAAATTAATTATAATTTGCCTCTCCCTAAGAGTTGTATACAGTTGACTCATGGTAACTGAGTCACCTTTTTTTTTTATAGACAAGAAGATACAGAAAAGAGTCCTGATACAATATTTTAAAATCCTTTAAAACAGCTTTCCTGTCAAATATGTGGCACATGCAGAATACACAACAGTGTGGTTGTTAAAAAGGTTTTGTCTGTGCTCATTTGGAATGGCCTACACAAACACACACACACAGAATATATATTAGAGAAGTAAGCTCGTTAATTCCATCTGATGAAATCATATGATCATTAGCTCTGAGTGACTCAGGTCTCCTAGAATCTTTCCTGCTGAAATAAATTCACTTTGGGGAGCCATTCTTCTCACTTTTAAACACCTGCTTAGTGGATCTATTCTGCTTATTGACATTAAGAAAGTCCTTAATCTTTCCATATTTAGATATGAAATTTAAGACACACAATACTTGTTTTTGCTGGCTTTTAACAGGCAATTGTTTACTCTGTGGGGTGGATTAACTGTATTGCTATTTTAAGGGTCTCTATAATGCCTTGCTATGATAAAAGGTTTAGGTTGCTGTTGCCATTTTGCTGAAACAAGCCTGTATGCAGCTTATAAACGCAAGCAAGTCTCTACCGCAAAACTGTGTTAACAAAAGTTATCCATATACAAATGAGAGGGGTTATCGAGACGTTGATCAGAAACTAAGCTGGCATTGTTTGAGGAAATGAACAATCGGAAACAAAATAAAGGGAAACATAAAAAGAGCAGGAAGGAAGAAAAAAAGAAAACCTGTTGGGTAGATTAGCAGTTCTTGGCTTAAATTTTTCATGAGTACTGTGTATGCAGCCAGCGATCCAGCTGTGGAAGGGTTAAAGGTGACCTGCAAAAGAAAAAATATATTGGGCTTGTGCCCTCTTTTGTTTATTTATGTGCAAAGAAGAACAGAAAAGTTTGGTGTGTGTTTCTGTTTTTTTAAATTCTGTTTGTTGATTTACATTAGAAATTCAGGCCGGTTTCTAGTCTGGAAGACTCTATTGCATTTTCTTTTCCTTTCTAAAGAGAAATTCAGTCCCTGTCTAGGCTGGAAGACCCTACAATGGATGGATCGTTGAAGGAGAAGAAACCTATCTACCACCTGAGCAAAAACCAGCTTGTGTATACACTAATTAAAAACGAACCAAGAGAAGTCTTACCTGTCATGTAACATTTGATATCCTGAGCGTTGCTAATAGGGTTGTTGTTTTTGAACATATAAAGGTTGAAAGGCATTATGTTGTTGCTGCTCAGATGTTTCCACATATCATGATCTGGGCTTGTCCATCGCCCAGCTAACACATCATAGTCTCGCCGCCCCATGTGGATGAGCTTAGTGAGGGGGTCGTACAGACCTCCATGGTATCCGATGATGACCTGGAAATTGGGATTGGTGTCCATGTAGATCTCCCCGTATGCTGTGTACAGTATCTGCTTGATCATTAAGCCCGTCCCGCTGAAGACTGCCAGAGGGGTCCCGATGTTATCACAGGCTATGTAGAACTCATCTCCGCTGCTGAGCTCCATTGCAAAGAGGTGGCCTTGGAGATCATAGTAGAGGGAGGTGATCTCGGAACTGGAATGGTTGTACAAATGGGTGACCTTAGTGGGGTTGGTCAGGTCTGCATAGAAGAACTGTAAATGGTGGCCATGGGCAGTTTTGCTAGAAACTCTTCTTCCGAGGCCATCATAGCGATATTTCACGCTCCAGCCGCTCGCTTTATTGTACGTTTTAATGAGCAGGCCTGCTGAGTTGTACTCAAAAATGTCATTCCCCCTTTGTCTCAGGAAGCCATCTTCGTCCATTTTGTACTGCACATCCCCCAATCTCGTAATCCTGTCCCTGAGGTCATACCTTAGTGGGGTGAGACGGGCACTGTTCCCAGGACTCAACAAATGGAGGTTTCCATTGAGGTCATAACTGTAACGCCAGAGCGGTTTGTCATTGATAGACACTGTCTGCAATTGGCCATCAGCATCGTACTCATAAGAGTATCTCGTTGTGTTTGCATACGGTCCGACCTTCAGTTCCTTCTTCACCACTCTCCCCATGTTGTCATACTGCACAGTCATCCAGTACATGAGCGACCTGAATATTTCATACTGGACCTCCTTCATCCTGCCATAGGCGTCAAAGTGCTTAGTGTGAGTCATGACAGCGGTGGTGATAATCTGATTGATGTCGTAGTAGATGACCCCAAATTTACCAAACTGCTCCGTTTTGCCTGACACATCATCGTATCTGTAGAGATCGATGGGTAACGGTGTCTCGTTGATCACTGCTTGCATGCTGGTCACTCTGAAGCTGTTATCATAATTGTAGTCAAAGCGTGCGTTCACCATGCCTTCCTCGGTGAAGCGGAAAATCTGACGGTCAATGAGTGGGCCTATCTGCCTGTATCTGATAGTACAGGTGAACCCTTCATTTTGCAGGTTTATTGTCTTCAACATGCCAGCAGTTTCATCGTAGGTGAAGCCAATCTTAGTGGTGTCATAGAGCATTTCAGCTAGCTTGGACAGCTTGCCATACTTGTAGAGGACACGCCTCCCTGTCCCCAAGTAGAAGGTGTGAAGGAGCTGCCCTTCCTCAGTGAAATCCTGAAGGACGGAGGCATTGCCCTCTGGAGGCCGGTAGATGTTCCTGTAGTATCCGATGGACCGGATGGTTTCTAAGGTCTGCCGGGCGACATTAGGCATGGTGACGGATGACAATCGATCATTCTTATCAAACTCAAAGATGTACTGTCTCTGGCTGTGGAGGAGTAGCACCATGGACTAGAATTGGAGGGGAAAATGAATGAATTATTTTCTTAGTTTTAAGGCATGATCATTCTAAATTTTTCAGAGAGGAAACTATTTCAGGACATGGGTTGTCTAGCCTCCACCTCACAGTGCATACGTGGCCAGCATAATTTAAGTGACCTGCAGATCTCACAGAGGGACTAATATGTGGCCAATTGCCATCTGGACACTTTACTTGGTTGATCCTCTCCTTTCCCCTCCCCTCTGTCCCTGTTTTATACTGTTCAGCATCAGCTCTTCGTGATGGGATTTCTACCTTATTTGGTGTCTGTACAATACCCAGCACTTAAGACACTGGGGGTGGGCACCAGGAGAAATAATAATTATAACAATAACCTTAAGTAGCGAGAGGTACACACACAGCGAGAGACTCACTTCAGTGTGAGCAGATGTGGTCAGAAGAGAATGAGGAAGGGTAACAGGTACTGGTGTAAGGTTTGGACTAAAGGCACAGAACCAGGGACCCCTTGTTAGGATTGATTCAAAAATACCCCAGCCAACTCTCCCAAGTTCACTTCTCCATTTGCCACCATGGGGCAAACAGCTTGACAAAACCAAACAGGCAACCCCTGTCTGTCTGCCGACAAAAGAAACTCATCTGCTACTAGCCACTTATCGCAAATTTCTTAACCCAGTTCCCTAACTCACTTGCACGTAATGCACATACCGGAATACAGTTTGATGCTTTATCCTCATTTATTATTTATATCATTGTAGAGCCCAAATGCAGGACCTCACTGTCCTAGGTGCTGTACAAACACATAGGCAGATACAATTCCTGCCCTAAAGAGCTCACAGATGGATTAAAAGGAGGATGGATGATATTATGGTTAAATCTCCTACTGATCCCTGCAGCAAAGAGAAAGGCATTTCCCACCACCAAAGAGCATTATATAACCGGCTAGGTGGATTGGTCTCTCTCCTTCCCCACCTGCCCCTGCCACACTTACTTCCTATGGATCTTTGCAGAAGGCAGGATGCTAGACTTTATGGACTGTTGGTTCTACATTGTGTGGAACACCCAAAATAAGTCCCTACCGTACTCTTATCTTATCAGCACTCATGGTATCTGTAACTTGACTAGAATGGAATTTATCTTTACTGGAAGCATTTTATTACATCCAGCTCAGCAAAGGACTATTGCATCTAAATAATCAAAGCTTTGGAGGGTCAAAACACACACAGAGTGGGGTGGGGTTGGGCGGATAATATTGCCCTTTGGGGATACTCGGTGCTAACTTTAGCTGTCATCTGGGCTTAGTTTCTACAGTTATATGCACCTTAAAATAGGTAGATTACATAGATCTGTGTATTAGACTCTAAGGGTCAGATCCTCCATTGGTGTAAATCATTGTCACACCACTGAAGTCAAAGAAGTGAAGTCAATTTATGCCAGCTGAGAATCTATCCCTAAGTTAGCAAACACAGTGAGTAGCCATCAGTAAGCGACAAGAGGGCATATACCTTCTCTAAGTAAGTGTAGCTCCATGATTTTCCATCAGCAAAGATCCTGGATATAATTCTGCCAGCCTGATCGTATTCCATCCTTTCTGACATAGTTCCCCTCTGGATCCCTGCAATGTGTCCCCCTGGGGAATAAGTCACATTAACTCCATTCAACCTGCTGCTAGGAGACCAGAGGCTAGGTCTGCCTGCTTGGTCATACAGGATCCGTAGAGTGAACTTGCGATGGTCATCGTAGATTTTTTCTGTTCGTGTCACACGATCAAAGTCGAGGGACAGCAGGTTTCTGTTGTGAACCTAGAGGGCAGACGAAGAAAGAGAATTAGAAAGGCACAAATGGTTTTATGTGGCAAATTATAGCTCCTCCCCCACCAAACACTCCTTTGGATCAATCCCAGTACTACACAGACCTATGCATTAATTGTCTTAGGGCGAGATTTTCAAAAATATTCACTGTTGGCCTAACTCTGCTTCCACTCAAGTCAACTGGAGTTGTAACTAGTGACTTCAGTGGGTGCATAGTTAGGACAGTGTTGGATGTACCGCAAAACCATCACACATCCTTTGCTCACAAGGGGCCTAGAACTACTGCAGCAGAGATGACGTCAGTCTGCATGAAGTTATGCTGATACAACTTTGTTAGGGAAGCTTGCAAGGTGCTTGCCTGAACTGTGCTGGAGTCATCCAAGTCCCTTGCTTTCATGGATGTCAGAGTTCACACATTTAAAAAAGGACATGGTATTGAGTCATTGTGGTTGCAAACGCTGCAAGGAACAGTGTGGACGATTCATCAGGTACAACTCGTCTCTGGAGTCAGTCCTGAATCAACTGGTGGTACAGGCTTTCCTATGAAATGTAATATGGAGGCCCTGATCATCTGTAGTCATTAAAGACCTCATGACCCTATTGCCAACAAGAGTGGGGATTGTTAACCCCAATGTTCTGGCCAATCCCACCATGGGTAATTATATTCCCGGTGCTTCAATTCCCTTTGCACTTTCAGTTGAAGGCCAGATCATATATATTTCAAAGGTAAAAGGAGAAATGTATTTTTGTTCAGAGACTGTATCCCAAAGAACTACAGATAATAACAGATAATACACTACTGTTTAGCTATGTGTGTCTACGAATTTATAAAGCCACATTACTGTTGTATCTAAGCATTGTGCAAAACCAAAAAATACGCACATTGAGAGCTGGATGGTAGGGACAATTTTCCATCCTACTCTGGATAAAATCAGGACTCCTAAATTGAATGAGATGTAGTTCTCAGCCCTGACCTAAGTTTGATCTGGGACTGTTACTTTTCAGTACACTTCTGAATTCCCTGTGGTTCTGTTTTTGGGAGGGAATACAGAGTTAAATAGCTAACAGTAGAGGGAAGAGAAATTATTTTGTCTAGGCAAAAGGAGACAAGATACAGTTTGTCAATCAAAATTTGAAATGCAGGAGTGAGAACTACAGGAAGGCTGTTCCAAACAGCGAGAGAGCGCACAAGCAGGAACAATACTGCATGGCATTAAGCAGAGAAGGCCAGTGCCAGAGAGGACAGAGGAGAAAGAAACCAGAACTATGAAGCAGGCTGGAAATAAGTCTATGGATGGTTCTTAGAAGCAGAAGGGCAGTTTTAAAGTGGATCGTGAAATGCACAGGGTAGAGAAGAGTTGACTGAAGAAGGAAATGATGTAATGGTGCTTTTGTGTGAGAAGGTGGGGGGTGTTCTGCACATGATGGAGTGTGGAGAACTGGGACTCAGGGAGGGCAAAGGAGAGACTCTCAGTAGCTGAGGTGAGAGAAAGTAAAAGGCATGGATGTAGGGTTACCATACGTCCGGATTTTCCCGGACATGTCCGGCTTTTGGGG